>NW_010138659.1:0-56414 GCF_000699245.1 Pterocles gutturalis
GGGGGGGCAAAGCGGCCGCGCCGGCCGCCTGTCCGTGCCGGGCTCCCCGGGCTGCGCCGCGTGTTCCCTGTGCTCTCGTCCCCCCCCACCTCTTCTATGCCTTTTCCTAAATATGTTATTCGGGGAGGCGTGTTTGGCTGCGGCTGGCATTGGGGGGGGAAAGTGTGGTGTCCCTTCCCCCACTCCCCCTGTTACCAAACGCTAGGAGGGGGCTGGTGGATAACTCGTTAAGAGTCACTTAAAGAAACGGAGCCAACACCTTAACCCCTTCCTCGCCATCAGACAACCCATAACATTGATTTAAAAGATATCAATAAATACAGTGTCAGTTGCAAAGATGAACTACTAGCAAACTATGGGGATTTAGGGACTGAGGTTTTTTTTTTTTTTTTTTTTTCCCTAACTGTGGTAAATTAAACTTCTGGGAACTGTTATTTCAGATTGGATTTTAACTGCTTGCTTCCTGGAAGGGAAGACAGCAAGCTTAGTTTTGGAGTAAAGATAAACAAGAATAAATAAGGAGGTATTTAGTGAAGGACTCACAGGGAAGGCAGATAACAGGATGTTTATGCTAAATGTTATGCCCTTCGTATTTAGGTAACAAAAAATGAAGTAACTGAAGTGACTGCTACCAATGTAATGTTTTTCTCTGGGATAGGGTCATCTTCTTCCCTAAGGAGACATACTCACAAGGCATTTCAGGTCCATTTTCTTATTTTGCTTTCCAAAGAAGCAGGGGTTTATAGCATGATCACTGGGATATGAGAGCACAAGGCTCCAAAAGAAAAATATGCTGCAGTCCCTGTAGTTGATGCTGTAAGGGAAAGACCAGACCTGGATCCTATAGTATGACTTCCTTCCCCACAGGGCACCATCTCTCCTGTTCCTCCTAGGAGCGGGAGGGGAAGGAAAAAAATAAAGTCTGTTTATATTCCACACTGAGCTTTTCATTACACCTGAAATGGGTGGTTGTGTAAGTAGGTAAGGGCAGAGTGTGACCTATACCGTTATCAAACCCTGCAATTGTACTAAGAAAATGAGTGGATAAAAGCAGCTGAAAGATCTGTTGACTTTTTTGCAAGAAGATACTTTCAAGTAGGACTGATTCTGAAATAATCTCAAATAACAAAGATGGAATTTCTGTAGCAGAAGGCAGATATTTTCCTTCTCTGTTGTCATCCAAGCCCAGGCTTCTATAACCCCTGAAGACATTCTGTCACTGATTAGCATAGAGCATCAGAAAGACGTAAACTTGGAAAGCTACCTGGGCCTGGAACACACCCTCATTGTAAGACCTGTGATTGCTGCAGGACAACATCGTTTCCAGCTCATTTCATTTAAGCACAGGTCAGCAGAAGGTGAGATGAGAGAAGTCATTGAAAGCCCTACTGCCAAAATCAGGATGGTGAGCAGCAGAGGAGGTTAGGGTTGGGAACTGCAGCATTCTCTGAGACACCAGAGGGTTTTGTGTTAAGATGTGGTTAATAAGGTACAGTTGCCACTTGGGGACTGTGCTCTTGCATCGGGTATTCAAGCGCTTTCATCAAGGTTGTTCTGACAACAAGACTGGAATTCAAGCCTGTAAACTGATGCAACAGTGGTTATAGAGCTGACAGCAAGGGATTGATTACCTCTGTGAAGGAAATGAGTGAAAGAAAAACTCCTAAACATGTAGTTTAGGCTCTGAGTTAGAATAAAAAAGGAGGACCTCCAAAATAAATCAGTGCTGCAGAAAAAATGTGGGAGATCGATGAAATTATATCTGCTGTAAAAATGATAAACTGATCTTTTAAAAACCCTAAAATCTAGAAAGTGATAGTACTTTGCTAAGGCTTCTACAGAGGGAAAGGTTCCATGGGAAAAGCCTTAGGAGTCCCTTGAAGCGCTAGATGGGAGATCCTGGAACATGGAACCGCTCAGGTTTCCAAGATAAGTCTTCAAAATTCTGTATTGTAGTGAACTTTGTGTGTCTGCGTTTGTATGTTCTGTCTCCTGAACATCTCTTTTATTATCACATATGGAATCATGGGATCAAAATACCTACCTTCTTTTAAGCAGAATTTGATTAATTTGTGGGCAGGCAATGTTACATTGCTGCTCATCTACTTAAGAGAGAAAATATCTAGATTTCCGTTCCTCCTTCAAGCTGTGTTTATGAGTTTGTACTAATTGACTGCTTCATGTAAATATTTAAGTGTGCATTGGAGTGGAGGCCAGAACACAGCTGCATATCCAAATGACTACAACAGAATGGTGATATTTCTAGCTCAGCGTCTTAAATTATTTTCCGTGTAGTGGTACAACTTTGCCAAGTAAGAGACCACACGGACCCCATCTGCCCCATCCTGGGAGTTTTTACAGAGCTAGTTCTTACCTCCAAGGCAGGTGCACCCTCTGCAACTGTGCAATGAAGGGAACTTTTCTGCTGCTTTATCCAAGAAGCAGTCAAGGGGAGAGCAGCACCTTTTTGGTAGCAAAATGAGTGTGGTGGAGCAGCAGCCATTTACAGAGATCTGTCTCTTCCAAAGAGAGCAGGGTACTTCGTGACCAGGCAGGCAGTCACTGCTCGGTTGCCCTCTGATGAGTTCTTGCAGGAAGTCTGGAAGTGGTAAGTTACACATTGACTGAAATTTCATTTGAATATTCTTTGAATAAATACTGTGGAAACTGGTAGGAAAAGTTTGGTGCTTTTCATAGATGTAACAAGTCTATTATCTGTCTTTAGTACCTAGTATTAGTTACTATTTACAAAATATGCATTTGTATGTGTTAGTAATAATTCTTTTGAAATAATAATCAAAAACAGTAGGCATGGACTTTGTAGAGCAACCCAAGTGACTTAAGTTTTTAAGTCTGGAGGATCAGGGCTTTGTGTGTAGAGGAGAAGAAACAATAAAATAGTTCAAATGGACAGCAAGTGCATCAATTTGACTGATAAACAGTGAAACATTTGCTTCACAGGTTACCAGGATCAGGCAAATTGTGTGTATATTTGTTTGTACAGGCATGTGTATCCTTGTGTATGTGTTGGACAACAAATTCTCACTGTACTAGTTACCAAGTTGCATTCACACTTGAAACAGGAATTACGGGATGGAAAGGAAATTACAGTGTAAATTATAATGAATAGGTTAGAATATATAATAGATTAAATATTATTAAATAATAGCAAAACATGCTATTAAGAGAGGCTGAGAGAACAGGCTTTGTTTAAATTTCAAGAAAGAAGTCTGCAGAACAGCCACAATCTATCCACATAGCAAGGCTTTTGTAAAAACATGATCAGTAGTTTTCTGTTCTGGGTGGGAAAACAAGAAAAAAAATCATCTTCTGTTGCAGAGAGGGCTTGAAGTGAACAGTAGGAAATACTTCTAACTGAGTGTGATAAATTGAAGATTTTCACAGCCGTATTAATTTTTGAGAGCAGGCTGGACGAATGTCTGTCAAAGACAATGCTGGTTGTACCTGATCTTGCCTCTGCACAGGCACTTAGACTGTACAGATCTCCCTGAAACCCCATGGCTGTGATACCAGTTTAGCCTGAGCTTAGCAGAGTGTAAAGACTTAGCAAAAGTGAAGTGAGATGTGGACTAAATGAAACAGGACAAGATGCAGTGTGGATTCATGAGAAATAAAGTCAAGCTCGCTGTATCATTTTCTTTCTAAATATAAACAATTTTCTTGACAAAAACAGTTTACTAGATCTCATTTATTTGGTATTCAACCAAGTGTTTGATATGACGCCTTGAAGAAGATTAGCTGAATTGAAGAAGTATGGTTTAGGTAGAACTGCTCAGGAGCTTGAGACACTGGTTAGAAGAGAAAAAGAGAAGAGTAACATTGAAGGAGGCGTTACTAGTAAAGTTCCCCACTTGAGACAAGTCTTAATAATTTTTATTAATGACCTTGATATAGAAGTCAAGTACTGACTGAATGCAACGAAATTCAGTTGTGCAAAGTCATTGCACCCAGGGACTAATAACATGAATTTTTGCTATAAACTGGGAGGTAATTAGTTGAAAATGTTTAAACTGTGACCGCATATAGAGAGAATGCGAGGTAATAAAGCAGTAAATGAGATCTTGGGACGTGTTACTGAAGGATTTCGTAGCTATTAGGATGAATTTGTGTTTTTGTGCATCCCTAACTTCATCTGAAACACCATTAGCAATTCTGAGGACTCAAGTGTGGAAGAGGACTGATAGCACAGTCAGGGGAGCAGAGATATTTGGGAGTAGACCTGAAAAAAAATTACTCTTAGTACAGCCAAAAGAAGGCTGAGAGGGAATACCGTAACTCAACACGGGGAGTGAGAAGAGCTACTTATGTGCTAGAAAGTATCTGGAATAAGATCAAATGGATAGAAAATAGTTTTATAAAATAGGAAATGAAAAGGAAATTCCTAACCATTGGATAGGTTAATAAACAACTTCTTAGTTATAATGAGAGAGATAAAAAGCCAAAGCCTAACTGTTTTTAAAATGGAGTTTGGTAAACTCGTGACAGGAGAGGCATGATTTGGTATAGATGATAAGAGGGCATCTGCCTCACAGGCTCTTGCTTTCTTGCCTTCCCATCCTCCAGTAATAAACGTACATGTCTTTTGTTTTCACATGTTACTGTGGTAATCTGGGACATGAGGACATAGGTCAGACCTCCAGCTCATTTGATACGATAATTTGATTTTGGCAAAAACGGCAAGCCAAAGCTTCAGAAAAAGTGCAAAAAATGCTAAAGAAGGCATGTGATCTACTATGCCACTGAGGTGTTTTCCTCCTACTCAGCACACAGAGACTGGTTGGTGCCCTGAGGCACGAGAATTTCTGTCTCTTTTAAAAGTTTTTGTGTCAATTTATCTGATGTAAATATGGATGTTCTCACTGTCTTTATCTGGATACTGCTGAAGTCTTCACCTCAATATGATCTGAAGTAGCTAACTGCAGTGTGTGAATTTTCAGCTTCTCATTTCATGGTCTGCCACTTTTATTCTTCATTACAAGACAGCATAGATGACACATCTTCTTTCCACTTAATGGAGATCTTGGGCACTTGTCTACTTTAGCAGGACTCCGACTAGTTCTACTCCTTCTATGCTCCTTTCAGCTGGAAGGTGTTTCATTCCTCCAACACAATTCTAACCTTTCTTGGAATGCCTTTTTGCTGTTGTATACTTTTTGAAATGATGTGGCCAAAGATGAACAGTGAGGAGTTGCTATTCAGCCCATTGGAAAAAAAAATGACTATTTTCTGCTTTTATTTGTCCTTTCTGGGTATAGACTTTTTTGATACTGCATTTCATACCAGTAGTTTTTGTGTGTCTTTTTGAAAATTGTAGTTGAAAGAGGTATTAAATCCTTAAATAAGAATAATGAAAAGTGATGAGTGCGGTACATAAAATCCAAGACTGATTTCCATGTATCACTTGTACTGAGTGCCATGGCTAAAGGTAAATTGGTTATTCTGGAAGATCCATATTTTGACAATTTTTTAAAAAACAGGACAATTGCATAGCATAGTACAGTCATTTTACTGGTCACATACCAGAGTGGTTCTTTTTCCACAAGGTGCCTGTGCCCATGGCAGGTGATTCTCTTGAATATTGATTGACGTCTCTATACTTTTGTTTCACTTCAAAGTAAGCAAAATTCAGATCAAAATGCTGATTTAAATAATTTTCATGGGAAAATACTGGAAAAGGCCACAGGCCCTCCATGTGAAGTCATAAAGTTTCACTTGATGTCCAGGCTGAGTGTGTACTATCCAAACTGGAAATGAGGAAAAGCTGTTCAGAGCTGCTGAAAATGTTTCTGTTTAGGACCACTAGATGTCAGGCAGAACGAATAATTCAGCCTGCCTGAGGTGGGGTGAATTTCATCCGGGTGTAAGGGATTACTGCAAAACCTAGAAATCCACTTGAGGAAGGGATGAGAAAGCAAGTGCACAGTCCTTGGACTGCCTTTCCCTGCAGGGCTGTATGTAACATCTATTGCTCAAGCTTTCTCTGCACTTCTCTGTGTGGGGAGGTCTACCCTTATGAAGATTGAAATTAGATATTGTAGGGACGGTGCATCTTCTGGACAAAAGCACCCTGCCGAAAGGGCTTTAAACCTCAACAATTCAGTGCAGCTTTTAGATGCTAAATTTCTAGCATGTGGGGGCTAACAAACTCCGTGCTACTTCTTGGCTCAGCCAATTTCATGATATGAGCATAGATGTCTACTGCCCAGTCTCTAAGAGGTACTTCAAGGAGCCATCTTGCTTAAGGGCAGCATACATAAATGTACAAAAATTGCCAGTCCTAACTCCAGAGAGCAGGAGGCAGGAGGGAAAACTGAGGAAAGAAGGAGAAAGATGAAAAGATATAAAAATTGAATGAAGAGAGCTGCCGTCCTTTACAGTTTGCTATAAATGCGTGCTTCATTCCGTGATGTCAGCTGAAGGGCAACCTGTTCCAGGGTCTCACTACCCTCACAGTAAAAAATTTCTTCTTAATATCTATTCTGAATCTACCTCCTTTCAGCTTGAAGCTGTAACCCCTTGTCCTGTCACTACACTGTCTGATAAAGAGTGCCTCCCCACCTTTCCTGTGAGCCCCCTTTAAGTACAGGAAAGCTGCTATAAGGTCTCTCCGGAGTCTTCTCTTCTCCAGCTTGAACAACCCCAACGATGCCAAAATGTTTGCTGTTGTGGGACAGGTGGGAAAAAAGCAAACACATTAGAAATGTCCTGCTAGATCAGACCAATGTTCCATAAAACCCAATATTTTCTCACTGCTATGCAGTGAAGACACTAGTGAAAGCATGTGAGCTGGCCTCTTCTATAGGTGACTTCCTTCACTTCTGAAGTTGTTGTAGTAAGGATGCAGGAGGATTTGTCTTTCTTTATTCCTTTTGGTATATGCTTTTAGGTCTGTTCATGAATGTATATAATCACTTTTTGAAGCTTTTGATACTGTTGCATCCACTGTGACAGTCTGTCTGTATGTCCTGTAACAGCCAGGTTCCACAGTTCACTATCAAAGCTGTACTCTCTTTTAACTAGTTTAAGCTATTTAAAAATACCCTTCCAGTAGTGTCATCAGGTTCCCCCTGTGCCTAGTGGTGTTGGATATGGTGAGTAACAGTTCTACATTTTCCTTATCCATTGCCTTCTTTACTTTTTTATTCTTCATTATACTTGTCCAAGTAGGTAGCCTGACACTTTATATATCACCTCATAAAGCAGCTGTTTTGTTTCCTTGTTTACTTCTCTGTACCTTTTTTAATTCTTGTACATCCTCCTTGAAGTGCACAGACCTGGACTGTGTATGGGACTCAAGGTATGGCTGCACCAAGGCCTTCACATAGCAGCAAAAGTATGTCCTCTCTTCTTGTTCTGACTGTCTTTGCTCAATGACACCCAGCACCTTGCTGCCTTTTCTGAGCCAGTGCATTGGTACAATGATTTCAGTAAACTGTCAGTGACATCTCGAAGATCCTTTTCTTGGCTCAGAACTGCCAGTTTTGAGTTCAACAACGTGCAGACATAGTTTAGATTTTTTTTCTGTAGGTGCACTATGTTAGCACTATGTTATATTTGTCTAAAGGGGAAGCTTACCTGGCAGCCTTTCACCCATTCAGTTTTGTGAGCTCCTTCTGGAGTTTAGCACCATTGACAAGCAACTTAACCACTTGAAAGAGCATAACGTCATCTTCACACTTAAAGAGATTTCACTGCAAACTTCTTTCTCCAGGGGATTGATGATGGTGTTCAGTAAAACTAGTTGCAGCACCAGTTTCTGGGAAGACTAATTTTGGACACTTACTTATCCTGAGAAATGTTAGTTAAACCCAACTGTTTCTTATATTTTAGCAAGCTTTAAATCCATAAAGGACATATCCTTCAGTCCTTGTCAACTTACTTTCTGTATTAACCTTTTGTGTAGGACATTGTCAATGGCTTTTTAAAAATTCAAATATATTGCATCCGCTGGTTGCCTTACTAGTGCACTTACAGAAGTCCATGAGGCACGTTTTCCTTTTGCAGAAACTATGTCAGCTCCTTTGCAATACCCTGTGCTTGTCTGCATGCTGAGTGGGTTTATGCTGTTATCTTCCCATGGCAGGAAGTCAGAATTGCTGCTCTGTAGTTCCTAGTATCTCCCCCAGCACCACTTTACCCTTCCATTACTGTCTCTCTTGTGTTCACAGCTGAGCTTATATCTGGAGAGTGCTTCACTCACCAAACTAAAGTATATCGTGAAAATTCATGGACTGAAAGGAAAGAAGGAACAAGCAAAGCTTGGCTCTGTAGTTTATTCCCTATGGCTCTGAAATGGAAGAGCTGCTTTGGGTTGTCAGTAAGCAAGTCCTGCCCATGCTCCTGTAATTATTTTCACAATTTTAAAACTCTTATCTATATTTTTAACAGATGATGTGCTTTTTGATAGTGGTGGAGTTTCATGTGGGTTTGGTTGCTGATAAACTGCGAAAGTGCAGTTTGACAAAGACATTGACAGAAAGGTCAATATTCACTGGAGTAGCTTTTGAGGGATGTTATTTTAATAGGATTCAGCAACACAGACATAGGATTCAATATTACAGACATCAAATGCTCAAAATCATGAGTTGGGCCCTTTTAAGACTGTCTCTACAAATGGTAATTTGGAGTTCTTTTTCTTTGCTTTCTGGTCCTTTATGTCACATCATGTTTTCAGACATCGATGAGGGCTGGAAATGTATTTTGAGACAGTGCAAGCAAAATTCTCCTAATTCTTACTCTGTGAGTTTGCAAGACAATGCTTAGTACTGCAAGGGTTGGCAGCACCGCTGGTTTGCAAAGGAAAAGCTCAGGCGCCATCCAGATGTCATACAGCATTTGCTTCATGCAAGCAGAGAACAGCAGCATAGCCAGTGGATGTGGTCCTGGAAGATCTCACCTGACTCATCTGAATTCTGAAGTAGTTCAGAGATTTTGAGGGAAATCATCAGCCCACCAGGAGGAAACACAAGGAAGGAAACTGAGGTGCTCATGCTTTAATGTCCTCTGAGGGTCCCTGTAACTTCTCATCCAGTTGGAGTAGTTGAGTCGTGGAACTGGCCTGGGCCAGACTCTGTATTTTAGGAGAAAGGACACTTAAAAGTTTTGTGTATTCTTCTCTTCATCAGGTATACCAAATGCTCTTTGGCCACAGCCAGCAGCCTGGATGATACCTTTTTCAGTTACGTGTTAATCAAGGGTTCCTGTAGGAAGACTAACATTTGGCCTGATTCTCAAGTCCCTTTAAAATGCATTATGACAATGTTCTGTCTATATCTGTCAATAGGGACAAGGTTTGGCAGGTATAGATTCCCAGTGTGGAAATCTAGCATTTTCATAGCACCTTGGAGGACCTCAGATGTTATAAAGAGAAAGCCCGTTCAAAGAGAAATGACTGAGACTGGAAGAGAGATTAATAACTGCGTGAAACTCCACTGTGCTGGCAGTCACTGTTAGCAAGTTAGCCCATATACCACCATTCCTCCAATATCTAAAAGAACTGTTTCAGGAACTGTGGCACACATTTTCCCCAAGACACCTTAATCTTTCCTGAAAGATGCTCAGATAAAGTATGGACAAATGAACACACACATAAAAGAATCAATATAAGAATGAAGATGTTCACAGCTGAACCTCTTTAAGGCTGTGCTGAACAGAGGACAAGATTAATGAGTATATTCTTTATATGAATACATCGGATAATAATAATAATAATAACAAATAACAACAGCAACAACATTCCGCAGCTGAAGCAAATGTTAAGTGTTGTTCTCAACTGTTCATCAGAGGATTTAATTTTTTTAATTGGAGGGAAAATATTGTAAAAAACGTTTGCCACGCGATGGCAGCATAATCCAAAGAGAGGAAAAACTTGGCTGTCATTGCTGGGAAACACTTCGCAGTTTTTAGGATGTTGATTGTTACAGAGCCACAGTACATCTGAAAATGAAGCGCTGGCAGCGTCTGAATAGCTCTTTTGCACTGTGGAGGCTAAGTGGCACAGTGGGTTAGTACCGTAGTCTTTTTTCTTCTGGAGACTCAGCCTTACATCCTGGCTTAGCCTGTAAATGAAAGCAAGTTGGGTGGTCTCATCCCAGTTGCTATTTGTTCATATCACAAAACCACCAGACAATTTGGCATGACAAGGAGCTGCTGCCTGGGAGAGGTGCAGGATTTGAATAGGAGAGGAACTGCAGGGCACAAGCAAGGTAAACTGGCAGATCTGTGAAGGGAAGTTTGTGAAGCACCTGCTCATACCCAGTGACAGTCACCATCTGTCGTCAGTACTGATTTTATTCTGTATATATTCGCACTGTAGTTTATTCTCTGCATGTGAAATCCAAGTCAAATCTTTATTTTAACCTTCTCCCTATTGCTATTAATGGGAGTTCTGCAAGTGAAAGGAGCCAGCAAGCACCACAGGATTTGTGCTGTTCTTATGTGCAAGTACCATGAACAAATTCGTTTAAGTTTTGATTTGAAAAGAAGGTAGTACAGATCCTTAAATACATGTGAAGTACCTACAACACAAGAGATAATAGTACAAAGGTACTATGCACTAGGGGCAAATCCTTGGGGTTTGAACAGTGCACAAGACAGGACCCAGGTGTGTGTGTCAGGTCTGTTGTACAGGTTCTCCACAATCTTGATTTCTCTGGAAACAACCCTGGTGCTACGGCAATGCTATTGTCCCCATTTTATTGGTCAGGAGCCAAAACCCAGACAGGCTGAATCATGTCTAGGTTTATGAAGGAGACAAGAATACTATTGAGACCTGAATCTGGGTTTGTGAAGATCCACTGCAGTGGAGTTCTTGGAGGAGAAGTTGTAAAAATGAAGAGAAAAGACAAGAGAGGAAGTGGGATAGATGGAAAGAGGAATATGGTACTGCAGAAATGGGAAACTGGTTGAGGCATTGAAAAAAAACCACTATGCAGGAAATTATCATAAGTTTAGGAGTAAGAGTAGTAGTAACAATAGTGGAAAAATATCAGGAAAGAGTTGTTTTTTATAATTTTTATAAAATACCAGGGGTTTTAAAAAGCTCTTAAAAAGCCAATAGTACAATGATGAAAAAAATCTAAGCAATCAGGAAAAGGAGAAAAATGTGCAAGGTCTGAAGAAAGGAAGTTGTAAAGAGCAAAGAAAAAGCATTAAAACAGAAATATACTGCTGAAAAATGCAGTTTTGAGGCAAGTTCTTGTGAAGCTGTGCCAACTTCATAAATATCATTGGCTTTGAAGTGAGGAGATACTATAGAAAAGTTGAAATATTTCATTTTGACATTTTCTTAGCAAAATGGTTTAACGTTTTATTTCCAAGCTACAGTTCATTTTACAGCTGAGTTTGTTTCAACTTAAAATAGGGCAAAAGTGATCCAGAAGTGAGATAGGATGTTTCAAGAAGTGGAGAATGAGACATTCCATCATACCTGAAAGAGACTGTTCCTTTTTTTTAAGCAATAAAAAAATTGATTCATGAAGAATTATTCTCCCCAGTTTTTCAGTTTTCTCACTGAAGTGAAAAATCAACTGTTTGTGCAGCCCTAGTTGTGTAATGAGGCATGTTGAAGAAAAACTTTGATTAGAGATGCAAGTGCTCCTGTAATAAACTCTTAGACTTTTAGATACCTCTGGGTATGTTAGAGACCTCTGAGGAGACAGGTGGGGGAAGAGGGGAAAGGAAAGGGCTCAGCATGAAGGATGATATCATCTGCCTACAGCTGTCTTTGTTATCCGAAGGAATCTTGCTGCCTCACTGATGTTGCAAGTCAGGGTTTTCAGTTTGTCATGGAGGTGTACAAGTCTTTCTCCATCTTCCAAAAGTCTTTCTCCATCTTACTCCGTGCTTCCAGGGTAAACTGATCTCTTTAGAAGGATGACACAGAAATCCAGACAGGGAGTGATCTATCAGTTTGTGTCAGATTTTTTATCCTATTCTGGGAAATGGTTGATGACATTACAAGCAAGTTGATCACGCACTGTTGATCACAAGTGGCACAACTAGCACACTGTTAATCACTCTAGAACCAAGATATAATCTTCTGTACTCTTTCCATTATAATGTTATTAAACCAAGCATGTGTTACAGGGTTAGCTGTAAAAAAAAAAAAAAAAGCCCTAAATTTCCTAAATCAGTTGTGCCTGCACTGGAACACAAATGTCACTTGTGCAAATTCAGTCCTTCAGAAGATAAGACAAAAATACTTTCCTGTGCCAGAGGCTGATTTTCCACATGCATGATCACTTTGCTTTATACTGGCCACACACTGTTACAGAGACATAAATTCTTGCCAAAGAATGGCATGGCTGTTTTGTACCCCAACTTCCAAATGAAAATGCTAATGAAAAATTATGGAATACCAGAGATCTTTACTTTGCATGAGGGCACAGAAGAGTAAGCACGGCCTCTGTGCCAGTAATATCTCCAAGTGATACACTAACCCTCTTTCTTTATCTCTTCCCATCATGATAGTAATTCTGGAAACACAAAGATACCTACCTGGATTGTGTGCATATGTGTAGATAACTAGAGAATATTGGGAAAAGTTAGGCTCATGCAATTTAGAATACCATGTCTTCTCTGAATTTTTTTTTTACAAAACTGGTTTCATCATATGTTGTTTTCACTCAAAATACCACAGACAAATTCATAGACGTTGTTTTCCAGGGGTTTGTATATTCAGGAAGGCAGGACTTCTCCCTGCTGCTTCCATCTGCTCCAAACAACACAACTTTCCAGATGCAAGTGATTCTGCTTGTGTCTTTTATACCTTCCCAGTCCTTCTGACAAGACATTCACTTCCATTAGATGATAACTGCTAGTTGATGTTGTTGCTCAGTGAACCCTAACACCACCACAAACCACTTCTGTGAGAAAAACAGTGGATTGTCTAGGATGGCTGTAATGTTATGATGCTGTAATGACCCTGTCAATGGGGCTTTTGGACCTTCTAATTATACATCGAAAATGAACTGGCAGCTTTGCGGTAACTGAATCAGTGAAGACGAAAGTACTTATTTTTTTTTAGTATTTTGCAGATATCAGTATGAATTTGTACACTTGAATTTGAATGAACTCAAGGAGGATGAACATTGGTTCTTTCAATTTGCAATGCTTCTACCTCCCTGCCTTTACTTATTTTTGATCATGAAGCTGTCAACAGGTATTTGAAGTGAGGAAGCTGTGCTGTATCAAAGCCCTGCAGTATAAAATGGCCTGGAATTCCTGAAATCTCACTTTATGAGCTTGACAGCTCTGAGTTTGTGCAAAGTTTCTATTATAGAGCCTTTGAAAGAAACTCTAAATCACGAAAAGAAGCAGTAATGTAAAACTATTTTATTGAAAATACATCTACAAAGTAATGTTTCTCAATCCACTCTGGGTGCATACCAATGCAGAACCAATGAGGGATGGGGAAGGGAATCTTTCTATAATACCTGATTTCCACAAGAAACAAAGTTAGTATAAAAAAGATCAGATTCTTTGTGACACAATTCATTTTTTCTCAGCTGTTGTCGTAGAAAGACAGCCATTTACATTGTCTTTGCAGTGTATTTCCAAACAAACAAAATCTTAACAAAAGATTAAATTGTTATGCCATAAATTCTACAGTTAATGTTTGTACACACATTCTGAATACAGTATCTATATAAAAATATCTCTAATTACATATCAGAAAATGCTTTTCTGTATCCTAGATTTGCATTCTCTTACGGAAAAATAAAACCCATACTTGTTTTCTTTCGGTCAGAGATTCATTTAGAGCTTTGTTGGTTTGACTGCTCAACACTCTGCATTAAATCCTGCTCACTTCATCCACTGGGTAGTTCTGGCTTGTATTGTCTGGATTACTCAAGCAGAGAAGAAGAGCAGGAGTTTTCAGTCCTAAAAAAGCCAACGTTGCCTGGGAAAAGAGTTGCTTTCAACCAGCATGGTGACATTTTCACTGTAGTTACTTGTGCACCATACTTATGCTCTTTTAGTGACAGAAGCAACATGTTGAATATTTTTTGAATAGCAACTTGGACATTGCAAGGGAATCCTTCATTTCCATCATCAGGATTTTTTGGTAGGGCAAGGGAGAAAGAAGACAATTGAACATTTTAATAAAAATTATCGCTCAATGCCACTGTGCCTGTCGATTAACATTTTTTCATTCCCTTAACTGTAACTGCATTATAAAACTTTCCAGTTTAACATCTATAATAATACAAGGCAAAAAAGGAAAAAATACATAATTTATATTTCTAGAAAAGGGCTTAATCAAGGAATAATCTTGAAATGAAAAAAAAACCACAGGATTAGAAGTGCATTGTCTCCGTTCTTTCTTTTGTTATTTATCCCCTGAAAGAAACCTACAATGCTGAGCTTTTAAAATCCTTCTAATTAAAATTCAACATTTATTATAGTATTTACTATTTTGCAATTTGTATATTTTTCCTAGTACAAAGTTAAAAAGCACCCATTATTTTTATTTTCTAAAGGGTTATTTTTTCTTTTCGAGATGCTACTGATAAACACAAAAGGATTTTGGAATTTCACATTGAGATAAGGAGCCTTCTTCTCCAAATGGAAAAATGTAAATCCAGCTGATATCTCTACAACTTATCAGTGGGATGACCAAGCATTTGGGAGGTTTCCAATCCTGTTGGTCTCAGGATTTCAGATTTAGAATCCAGTCCCTTTAGGCTCTGAGCATCTCATTATTCTGCACCTTCTGCAGAAGGCCGGCGTGGCCTTCTGTTCTTATTATTGCCTATTAAGTAGATAATTGTCATACCCAGAGCATGCTATGTTTTTCCAAACAGAGATGAAGATAAATTTTCTGTCCCAGCCTAGGTCCTTGCTCCTACAAACCCTTACACACATAGATTGTTCAGGTGGGTTGTGATGTTGAAGTTAAGGAGGCAAATCCAGGCTGGAGGTGCATACATACGCATATACGTAAATGCTTGCAAGTCAGTGGGAGCTGACTAGGTGAAGGTTTTGTCAAGTTCAGCTGGGACTAATGTGAAAAACTGTGTCTAGATAAAATAACTTTCTCAAAAATATTTCAACTGAGCTGATAAAAGTGCTGATTGGGTGGTTTTTTTCCTTTATTTATAGATCATCTTCCTCCTTTTTATCCTCTCAATTAATGTCTTTTTTTTATTGTCCTGCTAGTATTTGAACAAGAATGTAACACTAGAAAAAAAATCAGATAAAAAATCAGATAAAAAAGCAAAAATCCTGTTAATTTACTTAGCTGGTTGCAGTTATCAAGTTAAAAATATTGATTGTGTGTTTATAGATGTTAGGAATTTTGCAATGAGTATTTAAAAAAATAAAAGCATCTTCAGGCTCTGTTATCTGTTTTTACTTTCCAGCTCATAAAAGACCCAAACGAAACCAAGTCAAAAAGGTTTGCAGGACTAAGCAACATATACACTGATTTTTGTTCTTACTTAATTGACAGTCTCTCTTTTTTTTATCCTCAGTTAGCACACATCTAGCAGGACTGGTGTTGTTGCCTTTTAAATTTTTTTTGAGTGGGAAGCCAACATATACCATGGTCACTGCTAATTTGGAAGATGTTCTCATTAATTCTTTCCAGTGCTAGCATAAAGGGAGAAAACAAGGAATAAGTGAACTCGCTGAATTCAAGATATAAATGGCTGGAAAAAAGTGTGTGTTTTCCACACTTGTAGTGTTAGTCTCATGCTTTCTTTGCCCTACATCTTGGTTTCACTGTCTAACGGTTTGTCACTCTCGTTTTCTTGTGAGATCAGTTGGTATGGCTTCTTCATTTCATTCTCCTCTATCACAGAATTACCCATTTCAGCATCCCTGTTCTTCAGCTCATGCCGTGATAAATGTTCAACAATTCCTGCTCCGATGGAGTCTCCCAAGACATTGGTAGTGGTACGGAGCCGATCCCTAAGGAGAAATAGTGGGTTAGCTTTGATTTCACCACTTGTTCAGGGAACCATGCAGACCAGTTGTTAAAGTGGTCTTTACATAGCTACTAGATTATTTGGTTATTTTATGTATATTCATTTGTCTGGACTGTTTATGTCATTTTGTCTGCAGAAATTAACAAATATACTAGGGTTTGGAGTCACAAAATGTATTAATACTCCGGGAAACTTCATAGCAAGAAACAGCTGCTTGAGGACAATGACAGAGGAAGCATATCGCAGATGCTTCTCCTAGGCATTTCTATACTCTGGTGGTTTGGGTTTGTATCCTCTGAACGTGTAAGCTAGTAAGAACCTACCTTGTTAGGGTCATTTCCCTCCTGACTATAAACTACAGTCAGTAATTTAGGGTGGAATTCTGATGAAATGATGCAAATTAATCTACAACAATTCAGCTGTTTTAGAGGGCTCTGCTCAGATGTAGGAGGCAGCTTGACAAGGAGTGACTGGTGCTGTTACATGATAAGCATCCACCTGCGTAAGGCTTTGGGGCATGTACTTAGATAATAATTTGAAGACATTGTGCTCTGATAGCAACACGAGCGACTTCTTGCAGGGATTGGTTATGAAGACTGAAAGGTAAAAATCTCTGTAAAGTACAACTAGTAGGAGTTAGGCAAAATAGAGGTTGGAGGAAACCTTCTCCTTTTGATTTAGTTCCTGGACCTAAAGGATTTCTCCATAACCTACAGGTGTCGGTTAGCCTTCTACATGCAGAGGGATGGAAAAAGTGAGGGGCAATACATTGTGGTGGCTGGATAAGGAAGCTACACAACTATTTTTCATTTTTGTGTCCACAGGGTAGACATATGAACCTTCCCTAGGTTAGATAGTCATCAGGGCTGCAATGAACTGTGCCAGACCTGAAACAGCTCTGAGCCTGATTGATGGAAAGATTTTCATTGCCATCCTACAAAAAATTAAAGACTGTATCTGAAAGTTTTCTTAGTACCCTAAGGATCCAGGTTTCTAAGTAACGCCTTTGCATGCAAGAGGAACCATTGTTAAGCACTGTATGCTCTAAGAAAGTACATTAATAGCAAGAAATTGTGATTCTTTTAAACACTTCTTCCCAACTGCATTCCACAGAAAAAGAAGCACATTGCTGACTGCAGTATGGCCGGAATGTCCCTGACTATTGCACTTCTAAATATGGTTTAAGCCCTTAGTGACTCCATAAAAATACTTACAAGAACCAGTCCACTGCAATGATAAGAGTGATATCATCTGTGGGCAAACCTACTGATGTAAGCACAATGACCATGGTGACCAGTCCAGCTTGAGGAATGCCTGCAGCCCCAATACTGGCAGCTGTAGCTGTGATGCTGTGCAAAGAGATGGCAAGAGCAATTAATTGACTTCCATTATAAGCTCTCCTTATCATCTGGTAAACAACAGAATTGGATGTGAAGCAAGAAGGCATTTGCTCAGTAGTAGATAAAAAGATGAGCCCAGTGCCTTATTCTGAACACTTCATAGCTGCAGGGGAGCGTGGATCAATCCACAATGTTTACACTAAACCTTTATCCAGAACCCTTAAAACATGATTTTGTTAGGTGGTAAATTCCCTACAAGATGCTAAGGGCCAGACAAAAACATTACAGCTACATGCCCCCACCCATTGAACAAACTCACTCCACAAGTTCAAACATGTTAAAATAAAAGCTGTGGAGGTAATTTTGTGCTGGCAGATCTAATCTTTATTCTCTGTCCATCTCACTATAACTTCATACCAGGTGAAGTTATTCGTCCTCCAGCAGTTGACATTCTGCCATCAGAAAACAGAAAGCTGCCAGAAACCTTGAATCATGCAGTCTAGTAACTTGATAGAAAGATGCTTATTCACACCTAGTTTAGGAAGTATTTTTTTTGTCAGGTGGTTTGTCAGGGTGCAGCTCTAGTACTCATGAAGGTGGAACTATTGCCTCGGAGTGTGAAGGCAGAGTCTTGCCTTCTGTTGATGAATATTGGATTGAGCTGGTGGTTTTTATGAAGAGACGCACTTCTGCTTGTAAATCTACATTTCCTGTTCGCCATAACTGAACTGTTCCTGAATGGTAAATACATGTCTTTCTGTCCTACGGTGTTCCTCTCTCGCTGACGTTTTTTTCTTCTCCATATGTACCCATCACCCTTTTCTTTTAAGCTGCTTGAATAACATAATGAAATTAATGCAGATCAGTTATCATGGAGTGCTGCTTACTGGGTTGTTTGCTGGTCTACTTTAAATGAATGCTTGTGTGCTTGAAAACGTAACTATCTTCTCTACTGCTATCAGATGGTGCAACAAGGGGTATTACTGTTCATTACACAGCCTGCTATGATTGTATCCTGAGACCATCAGGACTAGGAAAACATTACTTTTCCTAGTATTAACACTGTGACTCTTTTATGCTACTGCTTTGTACCTGCATTATAGACAACATAGTGCTGATTATAAGTCTATAGCTCCCAATAGCTGCGGTTCTTAAGAAAGAAAATTTAGAAGTCGTTAAAAACTGTTCTTGTTGACTCTACTAAGTGCAGTGATAGGTGTGTCATATTACAGTTTTTTGAAAGTTTACCTAATGAAGAATATGTGCTTGGAGGCCTTTTCTGTGCAGAAGATGTAAATCATTGCAGTGAGACAGCTATTGTAGCAGTTCTAATTTTTTATCTCTAGATGTTTTTGTTTAATCCCACATATACCAGCAAGAACAAGTCATCCCAAAGCTGCTTTTATTAATGTAGGTAATAATGGCTTCTGTACCTGATTGTGATAATCTGCCCAAAGTTCAGTTCAAAGTTGTTAACCTGTGCGATGAATATTGCTGCCAAAGCCTCATATAAAGCAGTTCCATCCATATTAATTGTAGCTCCAACGGGGAGTACAAATCTTGTAACTCGTTTGTCCACTCCGTTTATTTCTTCTAGACACTTAAAAGTAACAGGTAGTGTTGCAGAACTGAAACAAACAAATAAAAAACAACCCTAAGGTAATATATGATATAAATTCTACAAAGAGGGAATGGAAAGAGGGTCATGCATTGTGATGAAAGAGAGAATGTTCTGTCTTATTTTTTTATGTGATCTACTAAAATAACTATTTTTTTAAAATATGAAGGCTGAATTTGAACACTTCTAATAATGGATGTTCTCCTATTGCTCTTGGAAAGATTTTCCAATGGTTAATTACTGTCACTGTCTATGTGGTCCCTAGTCTGAATGTGTCTCACTTCAGTATTTTGTCATGATTCCCACTTCTCATTTTTTATATCCATGGAGTTATGGCTGAATCAGGTCTAAGCGTTGTTTTCCTGAAGTTATACAAATTGAGCTATTCAAGCCTTCAGTAAACAACATGTTTTTTCTTATTTATTTGCTGGGTCCCCTGGAAAGGGCATTTTGATAGATGACATTACTTTACCACCTGTGGGTTAACGCCAGTAGGCAGCTAAGCACCACACGGCCACTTGCTTACTTGCCCCCATATGCCAAGAGGGCCAGCCCAAGAGAAAAGGAACAGTAAAACCAAGAAAATACAGGGGCTGAGATTTAAAGAAAAAGTTTAATTAGTGAAGGATAAGTGGCAGAAGAGAGAAAGAAAACAAAACAAAACAAGTGATGCAAAGGCAATCACTCACCACCTCCCACAAGTAGACCAAAGCCTGATCAGTTCCTGAGCAGAAGGCTAGCCTCCCTAAAATCCCTTCTTCTCCCTTTTTGTTGCTGAACATGATGTTATACAGCACGGAATATCTCTCTGGTTAGTTTGGGTCATCTGCCTGGTTGTGTGCCCTCCCAGCCTGTTCCGAACCCCTCAATCTGCCAGGGCAGAGTGAGAAACAGAGAAAGGCTTGATGCTGTGCAAATACTGTTCAGCAATAACTTGAACGTCAGCTTGTGATCAGCGTTGTTTTGGTTGCAAATCTAACACAGCACCATACGAGCTGCTATCAGGAAAGTTAACTCTGTCCCAACTAGGTAGAATACACCACTTAATCTTGTTCCCCTGCTGCTACATCCAAATATGATATAAATTGTAATGTAATTTAAAGACCAACCCAACAGAACATTTTGGCTTTGTATGCTACAGGAGTGCCCTTTCAGTCCACGTGATGCAAAGTCCCTTTTCAGAGACACTGCCTCAGAGGGAAGGATAAAGGTGCCATTTTGTAAGAACTGCCTACACTTTTTTTCTTGGAGAGATATCTCTATATCTGATCACACCAAAGTTAAGAGGTTTTTCAACACCCAGAAATTCAGATTGGTCTGTCTCTGTGACCTCTTCACTGCTAAATACTTAACACACTTTCATGTCTTTGAAAACTTTATCAATATTGATAAAATAAAACACTGATAAAATGTAAAGACAGGATGTGGAAGATTGTGCTAGAAAATCTCTTTGATGACAGCCAATTTACAGTTGCATTTTAAACAGCTTTAAATCCACTCACAGTATAGTATGCTGTTTTAGATCAATTTAGGTTCTTACTCATAATCTTGAGCAGTGCCAATTGGAATGTCTTACAGAAGCTGGAACATATCCTCCTAACACTATTACTGTTACCCACCAAAGGTGTAGTTTTATTTTATTTTCTCTGAAAGTATGTTGACTGGCAATGGTTTTATTATCTTCCTTTAAAAATCGTTATTAATCAAATTCCTTTTTAGGCATTCCACAAATTTGCCAGGATTGACATCAAAATGTCAAATGTGAAGTTAGTAATTGTCTGTCTCTACCAGTTAATATATTGCCATAATTTTTTAAGTCCTCAGGAGCTTTTTCAGTGATAGAAAACTTAATCAGGTTCTGCACTGATAGTCACAATAGCTTCTCATCCAGATCTTCAAAATAATCCCAAACACCAGGGACTTGAATTGAGTAATACAGAATATCTGATTTAAAACCACTACCTTTAGGAGACACTTTAAAAATCTATTAAAATTAAAGGTGTTTTATGAAAGGTCATATGGTATAGAAATGTATATTTGATGATAATAATGTTTCCTTTCATCATCTATGCAAACAGGTTTTTTTATTCATATGATGTACCTACAACTTCATCAACAAAGAGCAAAAGTGGCATTTCTGTCACAGGTTGTATATTCATCACTGGCTCTCAGGATTTTGACCACAGAACATCAGCTGCCAATAAAGGCTCTCAAGCCCTCTCTGAATCCCTTTTGAACTTTCCTGTTTGCTGCTCCATTTTGCCATGCCCATCCTTTGTCAGCTGCATCCTTTACCAGCAAGCCATTACAAACTACTCAAAAATTTCAAACACCACGGCTACTCAAAGTCACAAGGGTTCTGGTCATACAGTCCACATCATCAAAGAGAGCCATTTCTTTGTTCAGGGGTTCTTATAAAAAACAGAGTTCAAGTCAATGTAACGATAATTATTATCTCTGTCAGAGAGCAGTGGAACTGAAACAGAGTGCCCAAGAGAACACTTGAATACAGAATTACATTAGGCAAAATTGTTTCTCAAACCGGTAGTATTATAATAACAATATGGCCTTAAAATATTGTAATACCTGGAAGATGTTCCCAAAGCTGTGACTAATGCCTGAATTAAGCCTCCAATGAATACCCAAGGGTTCTTACGGGTGATCAGGAAGTAGAGAAGAGGTAGGACAATGACAGCATGAATTAGCAAACCAATGATAACTGTTACAGTATACATGGCAAGCTGACCACCAATCACACCCATATCTTCCATCTCAACAATTTTCCCAGCAATCAAGAAGAGGATTCCAAGTGGAGCATACCTGCAAGTAAGAAATCAAATCAGTATTGTAATGAACAAAGTAGAAATTCACTCCCCCATCCATAACTTTGTGTTTATATGCATGCATAAACACAGGATTTCACTGTTAGGATGACTGGAATTATTCAGAAGCAGTTCAGGAGTTTAACTCAACAGTTCAAACACAGGAGTGAATAGTTCTGATAGGCTCCATTGGTTTCAGGATCTGGTAAGGTTTTCAAGATGTATAACATGCCTTTCAGACATGTAGTGAGATGAGGTCCCTTTGTAATTCAAGTGTCATTTGAAACCTAATTTAGCCAATTCTCTTATAATTCTGTCTGTATGCACCAACATAGTTGTAGACTATGCCAAGTGTCCAGTTCTATTATCTTGTCAATACTGTTTCCCATGTTCTTGGGGAAGGAACCCACACAGAAGACTGATAACTTCTGATGATTTCAAGCTACTTCTGACCATGTCCCATTTTATCCAGTGGGGCACTGGATAAGTACTTTAGCATGAAGCCATCTGTATGACAGAGGTTAGCTGCATTGTGGGGCAGCAACAAGGGTGGTGACATCTGCTTTTTCCTATTGGTAAGCACACCTACACATGAAGAAAGAGCTAGTGCTGAGCATAAAACTCTAAAATAATTCTGCTGCAGCTGGACTTTTGGTACAGCCTTATTTCTATAAATGTCCACCTGTCTTCTTACACTAACCACAGAACAAAATTTATCCAGCATATCTCAACTGCACTTTAAGCTATCAAATCCATGTAGAAATTTCTCAGAAGTAACAATTCTCATCCAATGTTTTAACATCTTAAGTGTGCTTGTAAAGAAGAAGAAAAGATTTTTGCTTTGTATAGATGTTTCCTGGCAGAACAGAATTGTAGTTACTGGAAAAAATATACTTATTTTTAGTTTTGTATCTACTGTATGTATGGCAACGTGTGTGTGTGTGCTGTTGGGTAGGCTTTTGGAGTTGATTTGTTTGTTTTCTGTAGTAAAGAAGGCAGGAAGACGTAATTTCTTTTCATAATTAACCTTCCACATTTCAAATAATGAAACTTCATTGTTGAAAAGACTTCATACCTAATGTTTGAGGGAAAAGATATTGATTTAATTTACCTATTGAACACAATAAAGAAAGTAGGAATATTATGTGTATGTGTAAGCAGTGCGGCTACAATGCAAGGACGTTTGTATACACTACACAACTGCAGGAACCGCTTGTATTGGAAAATAATGATAACAAGGTCTTGCTATGTAGAAATAAGATTATGGGAGAGGTTTGTTGGTTTCCTTTAGTGAAGTCAGATTAGGATATAAGAAAACTTTGATAGTGTGCTATTGTGTTCACTATCTTTATGAAGACATGGAATGGCTTTGTATAAGCTTAGCAAGATCTGCCAGAGACACTGATTTTTGTCATGTCAAAAGAGTAGGTATGTTTGGGCAAATTATTGACATACAGAATTACTGTTCTTGGGTTAATTTATGAAAAAAAGCTACAATGTAGTTAAGATCTTATTGTCTGACTTCCTGCCAAAGGCTCTTGCTATCCAGTGTCTGACTGTGAAGAAAAAATATTGTTGGTAACTTAAAATGGAATTTATCAAAGAGGCACTTACCACATGATTAGAGCTACCAATCTCATGATAGCCTCATTAAGGCTATCAAAGAAGTCCTTTAATGCCTGACCTTGTTCCTTCATGCTTCCAATCACCAGGCCAAAGCTTATTGAGAAAACCACCAAGCCAAGGGCATTCACTCCATTTACAGAACCCGGAACAGGAACTATTTCCTCTCTCATTTGGGTGAGGGTTTCCATTGCTTCTGACACATTGCTTATTATGGAGGCCACTGTGGATGTGTCATTGGATGGAATATTTACTTTAAACATTCTCTTTTCATAGTTAGTTTTGAACTGTTGAAACAAGAATAAAAAATAGGAATTCAGTGACTTATAGCAAACAAAGGAAAACATCACACATAAAATTAATTACTATTGTAGGACATTAGAATGATTTGTGTAATATTTGTTGATAAAATGTACTGTGATGAAAACCTGGCTTTCCTGAAAGCAGTAAAAATCCATGTTAACTTTAAGAGCTAAATCTTAACCTTTAGCTTCCAAAACTTGTTTTCTCATAAATAGGTCAAAATCAAAGACACATATTTGCAATGATAATGTGTTTTGTGACAAAACTATTGATTCTTAGTTTGCACTTTTATAAATTGTTATTTTTTCCACAACATTTTTCCAGCTGTTAAATAAATAGGTCTTTTTTGGCTAGTTAAAGTATTTTCATGTGCCTGGATTTTTATTACTTTTAAATCTTTTTGAATTAGAAAAAATTAGACTGAAAGTAACTTAAATATAACATACCTCTTTTTTCCTTTGCTATGAGAAAGCCATTAGTTTTCTATGCTTTTCAGTAACAAATAACTGCTTTTCTTAATTAAGAAAAGGGTTCTACCCTAAATGGTTCCATTATGGAATGGGCAAATCAGTTTCAAAATCTCAATAGTCTCCTAAATGTCTACTTTGAAAACCAGTCTTTCACCACCTAATGATTTTCCAAAGAGAAATATGCATCCTGAATAGTTCTGTCTGGGGTCAAAAAGCCCTGCACTCTTGTCATTACTAAATTATGTTGAGCACAAAAAATACTAAGTACCACAAATAAAATGTTGCTAATATATCTCAGGATGTTAGATACCCTATTAAAGCAAGAAGATACTGGTGTCAAGGTTATTTAGCAACTTTGGACTTTTATTTCTTTGTACCTGCCAGCAAAAACCAAATATTAAATTCAGGAGCTGTAGTACTGTTAGGAATATCTGGAGACTGTTGCAAACTCTACAAGTATCTGAGTGACATGAAATACTTATGACTAAGATGGGAAACCTGAATATGAGCGTCTATCAACATTGACCTGATTTTCTGTTATTTTCCACACCTGAGTAGTTGTGATGCACTCCTTCCACACATTTGCTGTATTCCCTTGAAGGCTTTCAGAATTTCAAATAAAACTTGTGATTTATGGAAAGTTTCTGATTAAGATGTAGCAGAACAAATCTCCAGATATTTTCGAGTTTTAAATGAAAGTTGATAAAATATTTTAATATTTGGGCTGTGGTTAGAGGAGACAGCTGAGCTGTTCTAACAGTTGGCTGACACAGAAAAGCCCAATTCCACTCCTTCATCCACTCACTTACAACCTGTGATAAATTCTTTGTATCAATTCTAGTTTGATCTCTCAGTGAGCTGATTCTACTTTTTAAATTGTCAAAAAAGTTAGCAAGCAAAAAAGTGGCCATTTTTGGGTAAAGGCTGTGGAGGTGAATAACCTCACTAAATGCTGAATGCCATAGAGGGCAAAACACTGAGACTGGAACTACACAGACAGGGAGGGAGGGATGCATTTGCTTCTTTAAGTGACAGAGAGGTATTACAGTGGAATTGGAAATTTTCTAGAAGTTGTCACTAAAGGGTTTTTCATAGAAATCATAGAATCATTAAGGTTGGAAAAGACCTCAAAGATCGTCAAGTCCAACCCAGCACCACCTAACTCACTAAACCATGTCCCTAAGCACCACATCTACATGTTTCTTGAACACCTCCAGGGATGGTGACTCCACCACTTCCCTGGGCAGCCTGGTCCAATGCCTGATCACTCTTTCAGTGAAGACATTTTTTCTAATATCCAGCTTAAACCTCCCCTGGTGCAACTTCAGGTCATTTCGTCTTGTCCTATCACTTGTTACTTTAGAGAAGAGGTCAGCACCCACCTCACTATAGCCTCCTTTCAGGTAGTTGTAGAGAGTGATAAGGTCTCCTCTCAGCCTCCTCTTCTCCAGACTAAACAACCCCAGCTCCCTCAGCCGCTCCTCATAAGACCTGTGCTCCAGATCCTTCACCAGCTTTGTTGCCCTTCTCTGGACCTGCTCCAGCACCTCAATGTCACTGAACACAGGATTCAAGGTGCAGCCTCGCCAGGGCTGAGTACAGGGGCACAATCACTTCCCTAGTCCTGCTGGCCACACTATTGCTGATGCAGGCCAGGATGCCGTTGGCCTTCTTGGCCACCTGGGCACACTTCTGGCTCCTGTTCAGCCGGCTGTCGACCAGCACCCCCAGGTCCCTCCCTGCTCGGCAGCTTATTTAGTCCTGACAGGAATGTTAAAATACTGCCTAACACTATACACAAAATACTTCTTTTTTTTTTTTTTAAATGTGTACAGGTGTGATAGTTGTGTTACATGTATACTTTTATTACTATGTTTCAGTAGGAAAAAAAACTTAATGGTAAAATTTCCTTAATGGAAATATCTGAAGTGTGTAATTGTGGTGGATTTGTGGGCATACAGATTAGACAAACATAAAAAAAGCAAGCTGCTTAATGAAGACTGGAATTAAAGCCAATTTCCCTACTGAATTTCCTATTAATTTCCTACTTTCCCTAGACACATTATAACTGACTTTGTCCTGATTCTCCTCTGTTACCCTCAGGTCCCTCTCTTACTCCTGCCTCTTTGACCAGGTCAAAAGCAAGATGTGATATGGTTGTTATTGTGCTAGACAGGCTCTTAGATGTATGCTGCCTGGCTGGCTGGCTGCTGCCTGTTGAAACAGGCCATGAGCTAAGTCATAAACCACATTTCTTTCAGTGGTATCACAGTTTTCATTTTTCTGAGTATTGCCCCCTCATGTCAAATGAGGTTGGAGTTGGCCATTGCGCTCAAAAAATTACAACAGGGGACTGAGAAGGGGTTGGGCAGCTGCTGGGGAGAAAGCACAATCATGTGAAACATCTTTAAAAATCCAGTCAGAAATAATTTAGGTTGTAATAAGCATATTCCTTCTTTTTTTTTTGTGCTCATTCTGGAATTCTCTCCCAGCAGGAGGATGCCTCTAATCCTTTATTATTTAAGTCTCTTTAGGGATATAACATGGATTTTAGGACCTCACTTAGCAATGTCTGTTTCCATTTCAGCTACCAGACTGGTACACAGAGATGTGGATCTTCTCTGTTGACTCACCCTGTTGGTCAGACTTAGGTATTCTGAAGTGTTACTAGGGAGAATAGTCTTTCTAGAACCCCTTCTAGAGCAGTGGAGAAACAGTTTATCCAGAGAGAGATTTAAAATGGTACCCTGAGCAACAGGAATCAGAGCAACTTTATCTGCTCTGGAACAGTCACTTGAGGTAGCCTTTCTTTCATTGTTGCCAAATGAGGTAAAGGATAACTCTGTGAATATGTCTGTCTTCTTAAGCCCGAAGTTGTCTATCAAAAGTCATAAGAAGCTTACTAGGGAAGCAAAAGAAACTAAGGAAAACCAAATACAGGAAATGCAAAGGAGTTATCTACTAAGGAAAAAGTGTAGGTTGAGCTTTGTTCTTGTTAGTGCTTTTTCAGATGACACTAAAGGTGAAATACAAGATTTTTGACCACCACAAAACAAATTTTCTGTATGTGTAATGATGAAAAAGTTTTAAAGTAGATGAGCTAATAGCAGAGTTGACTGTAACTACTCTGCAGAGAAACTGGTGATAAGAGAAAATTTTGTGAGCTTTTGTGATTCCTGCATTCAGGTAGATCTCTCTTGGTGGGAATCAGAGTTTTCGTGTAGCTCAAACTGACGTATCATGCAGTGATTATGTAGATACTCTTTTGCAACATTCAGTAATGGAAGAAATTAGACAAAGAAAAACTGCTTATATAACAGATTGTGGGCTATAGGGTCTCAGAAGAGCTGGTTATGTTTTACTAGAAGTTCACACACCTACACTGATAGTCTATGATGAGCTAGGCAACATCACTGAAATCCTGTCATTTCTGAGGATGTCTGGTGCATTTTGTCTCCAAGCAGAGGAGTAAGATTGCCTGGTAAGATTTAGATGCAAAATACTCACATTTTTTTTCCTTAAATCCACTTATAGAGAACAAATTAGGAGCAAGGTGAGTATTATTTGGAACATATTAGTATTAATAGCTTTCTATGAACAACATTATCTGCAAGTAAAATATAAAAATAATGGCATTTCTGGAATTTTTTTACAAGGCATAGTGCTAATGAACAACATTACAATGAATTTTAATTGTTATTTCATTATGAAATAGGCAATATAATGACTTTATTGTGTAATATAATGACTTTGTTGTTTACACTTTTATTATTTTTCTGTTTTCATTAGTGGTACAAGATACCCACAGTCATTTAGCTTGAATATATTGCAACATGGCAATAGCACATTCCAGTGGTTAACTTGCAGACAAGGTAATTGCATGTGTAACTGCTCTGAAAACTCGTAATTTACTGTCAGTACTCAGAGATATTATAATTAGCACTGTCTGTGCTAAGTCTGTGTGATGATGTAGTTGTTAGTGAATGATGATTTTAAAAGCAACTTTTGCTTAAGTGCAAGCCTAAAAAAATGAAAAGAAACAAAAAATTAGAATAAGGCAGTGATATCCCATCTTCCTAATCCGTTTTTTCTTCCTTTTCCATATGGACATGTGTAAAACATTCTAAATTGTCTGCAGAATAGCTGATGACCAAGGTTAAAATAACATATCTCAACTAACCAAAATTACCATGAGGAACAGACAGCATATATTAGTTAGTATTCATGTCTGGATGTGTGATTAACACTTCCAATCCCCTTGATAAGGATGAGTTCAGGAAAGAATATCTCGGAAGAAATGCAGTTATGAAATGCTTTCCAATTCTTTCAGCTTCATCTGGCATCAGATTCCACTTACTCACAACAGAATTACCCTCCCCAAATTATTACACTATTTGTGTTTCTCTTGATGTCCCAAGTTCTCTTGTGTTTCTTTTGTCTTTTGATATATCCCCAGAGCACAGCACAAAGAAGCAGTTAAAAAGCACTTTTTGGGTAACAGATTGCTTACAACTACTTAACCCCAGGTTAGATAGCATTTTTTAACTTATCAGAGAAAGAGAAATTGAAAGATAATTGCCAGACCTGAAAGATAAATTGAAAGATGTCTGCAGATGTCCCTAAACTGGGGGTGAATATAGTGGCACAGAGAAAATTATGAACAAAGTAACTAGTTTTAGGTAAGTGTGTATTATTTATCTGCAGTCAGTCTTGTCAGGTTCTGCTGTTGTTAGAAAAAAATCACAAAAGCTTGCAAATTATCAGTGTATAGTGAAGGCAGCAATTTATGTATGGAAATAACCATCATCAGAAAGTATGCTGTTTGAATTAACAGTCTGCCTTTTCCAGGGATCCCTGTTTGCTACTGATTTAATTGGAGGAGATCCTGATACAGACAGCATGCCAACAGGACTTGATCTTTCACAGGGGGAGCGGGAGTAACTAGTGAAGAAGAGTGAAGTTAAAGCCCAGCATTTTCCAGATTATTCTTAACTGACCTGCTAGGCAAGGGTGGCTCTTTGTCTCTATAGACTTTCCTGGGCACGAGGCTGAATGCCACCAGCTATGTCTGAAGTGGTTCTGCTGATTGTCAGCTGAAAGATTTGAATTAAAGGACTTGCTTAGCTTTTCCATGGGCTCTTTCTCTCTTACAGGCACTCTTCCTAGCTTCTGGAATGCACAATGGGGGGAAGTGGAGGGGAAGTGGCATTTTGTTCCAACAATCTTCCTGTTTCTGGGGAAGAAAATATGCAAAGAAGGAGGAGGAGAAGGAGAAGCAAGGGGAGGCAGCTTTGTTTGGCTCACAGACTTGCTGAGAAAGAAGAACACGAAAGGGAATCCAAAGGACCAGAGGACTGAATGAAGAACAGTAGAAAATTTAGGAAGATCCTTCCTAAATGGGTCCTAAGCTTCCATTCTTCCTTCATGGTTCTTCTTCTCCCAGCCAATAATCCTATACAAGCTTTCCCAGCTCCATTTAGAAGACCTCCCCGCCTTGGTTACCTTCTCCACACAGCTCCATTTCATTTTGCAGGAGAGCAGTTCCACATCCAGAAAACTAACTTTACCTCACTAAAAATAATTATGTGAAGGAAAGTACTATTTTCCAAATCTTGGTTTCACAAAATTTGAGTAATAGTTGATATTTTCGGAACTGATAGTTGGCCCTGGGTGTGAGTGGAGCTGCACTGAGAAATGCTTGCTATGATGGGGAAAGCAGTAGGTTCAAAACTTGCTGTGAGTACTAACACAGTCATTAGAGGACCTGTCTGCTGGCCATGGTGAGAAAGAAAGAAAAACCTTCCGGTGGGTTCCAGTGCAGGTCTCTGTCAGGAAAGAAACCTGCCTAAGGATGCTATAAGACAGAATGTGAGCACTTAATATATCAAAATATGCGACTTGAATGTGGAGTGCATATGCCAGTGATGTATTCCAGGCATGCAAAGCTGTGGACTAGTATTATGCCTTTGAGTGTGGACGATATGAGCAGTAGTCTGTTTTGTGTTTGGGCCAGCAAATGCAGTGTTACAGGACCAGATTAATGCCAGATGGATCATCCTTCTTCATAAATCTTCTGAGAAACTTATGAAAAACCTAATGTAAACTCTTGAAAAAGTCATCTGGATACCTATGAATTGTAAACATGCTTGTTTCTCCTGTGAACTCTTTTTAGTTTAACCCATCCACTACAACAAAATGAAGTCTACCTAAAAATCTAGGTTTTAGGACTTGATTCAGAAGGTAATACTATCAGTACGACAGATTTAAAATCCTGGTGCTTCAGTAAGCGTAGCAGCTGCTGAAAGTAAGAAAAAATGTTCATGAAACTTTCCTGGTTTTTTGAACCATTTTTTGAAAGTCCCTTTAAGCTGTAAAGCCCATAAGAAATGCAATATACTTAATGTAAACAGAATCTACAGGACATCTTTAATTAAGGACATAGATTTAGGGCTTCTAGTCACTGAGTCAAGTTTCCTGTTGCTGTAGGATGCTTTATCAAAATAATTTTTCAAGCTGTATCTTAAAACTCATGACATAGTTTTTTCCCATGACTCCTAATTGAAGATTTTTTCCAGGACTTCACCTTTTAGGTAATGAAGGTTAAAAACCTTACTAATTTCCACTTTAAATTTAGTCATAGTGATTTCCATTTCTTCTTGTAGAAACATTTTTATTTATTTTATTCAGCTCTGTTCCCACTTTGTTTTTTATACCTGAATAGTTTTTAAATCAATCTTCTTTATGCTTTATGTGCTGTGTTCTTTTGATAATCTCAGCAACTCCTCTCCATTGTGCTCATTTTGCACGAATTTTCTTATGAATGTAATGACCAGAATATACTCAGTATTCCAGACTGTCACATTCTTCTGGCTTTATTTCCTCTCTTGAAGTTATGTCACATAATATATCCTAGAAGTGTATTAGAGGGGGTTATAATTTTTTTTCTTTGTGATGATGACTTCCCATCTCAAAGCAGAAATTACTGTTAATTTCTAAATGTTTATTTCACATGTGATGAAGAGCAACATGGAGATAACCAAACATCTCTATGTCTGCAAGAGCCAGTTCACTTTGCTGTTGTGACTTTATAGTATTACTGTGTACCAGGGATATACCACCTTCTTTGGCATTTACATGCAAAGTGGTTGGACTTTTCATGTGTAAATTTCATTGTGTACATCTGATGTGAATGTCATTGATAAAAATATCAATTGAGGTACACCCAGTCCTTCAGTAAGTTCTATTCTTATCTCCACAAATTTTACAATTTTTGCAATAATCTTATCCCCTGCTCAGCTATTTCACTTCCCTCATATTAAAACTCTGTTTTACAGAAGTTCAGAGAGATTAGGTCCATTGCACTTCTGTGGCATGAAGAAGGAAAAAAAAAAAAAAAAGGAAAAAGATGGAAGGTTATTCTGGTACAATCTATGTTTCAGAAACCTGTGTTATTCTTTATTTTTTTTTCATTTATTTTTCCTTTTCATTTATTATGAAGTCTTGACTCTTCTTCAAGGTACTTATATCATTCAGTACAACCGAGATCAAGCTGATGGGTTATTAACTGCTTAAATCAATTCCCAAGACCTTTTGAAATTGCAATTTGAAAGGCGTTATGATTACTTTCCCCACTTATAGAAAATAACTTACCAACTTGAGAGATTCATTAAAAATACTTTCTGCAAGATCCGTAACTTTGTGCCCTAACGCTTTCATTATTTTGAGATAAAGATGATATCATTTCCCAACTTTATCACATTAAATTCTTTGAATTTTGTTTCTAGTTTGGATACAGACTTTCATATTTCCATACTGCTCTTCTGCATCACTGCCATGAGTTTATCACCATCCTTAATGAAAAAAGAGGCATAGTATTTGTTGGTTTTGGACCTTTAATCTTTTATCTTTATCTTTAATCTTGACCAAATCTTTAATCCAGAAGGACACTGCTTTTTATTGGTCTTTGTTTATATAACTAAAGAAAATGTTACTGTTTCTTTTCAATTCTTCTGTAAGGTGTAACTCAGCTGGACTTCAGAAAGTTTCTACTTTACCCTCTTGTTTCTTGACTTCCACATTTCAACTTTTTTAATTGCTACAGCAGTAGCTGGTAAACAATATCAGTTCAAGATTGTCTGTAGAGTCAATATGAAGCAATTAGATTATGGAAATGCATGTTATAGGTTTCACTGAATCTATGATGTCCTCCTTTTAAAAAAGGAATGTAACTAGTTACTATTATTTTCTCCACAGAACAGTTAAGACCAGCCTAATGATAGCAGAACCTGGAAAGCAACATAGAAAGAGCCTTCCCATGCGCTTCTATCATAGATGACAGTCCCCCAGTTTGATTTTGGTTTTGATGCCCACAAATTGTTGCCTCTGTTTTGAACCTGTACACATATGACATTCCTGAACATCTTCCACTCTTTGTATAGTTGGTGCATATCTCATTATCTCCAAATTTAACATAACACTGTTTTTGAATAGTAAATTCTGTGTTGACTTTAATGAAGCTTGCTGTAGACTTAACAATTTGACATTTTGAAAAAAACTTATTTTTTGATTTGCTGTGCCAGGTGTGTTTTCTTCACTTCTTGTAGCGAATACAGACAACATGATTGAAAACAAAGCACAGATTTGGTTGGTTTGGGTTGGGTTTTTTTGACAGCTGTCAGCATACATCAGATTTGTTTCTGTTGTAAGTACATGGCTGTGATATTCCTAAAAAAAAAGCTATTTCATTTCAATTTCTTACTTTATTATGTTTTAGTTGGAAATAATGGAACTTTTTTACCTGTTTAAAGCAAGCTTCCACCAGATTTGGAGGGAACATATTTCTGTGAAAAAGAAAGAGAATAATATGAGAAGTAATAAGACTCCAGTAATGTCTTAAGTAGGGGCACAGCTAATAAAAGAACTGAACAGCTAATTTTCAAAGGAATCCTAAGATAAATATGTAATTTTGTATACAGTGAGTAGAGCTTTGCATACAGCATTGGCCTGGTTAGCTTTATCAGGATGAAACGTAGTAGGGTTGGATAGATCCTGGCAATTGCAATCTCTGTATCCAACATTGTACAGCAGGTCTGGTTATGGAGCAGAATATTAGCTAAATTATCAAATGAACAAAGCTCTGTGGGTCAGTGCTGACTTAAATTTTGTAGTTATTAATGCTTTCTGAATCTAGATTAATAAAGAAGTTATGTACATCATTACATTTATCACCCAATTCAGAATCTTGTAGTGAATAAAAATAAGTATTTCTGAAGTTTGAGTATTCTTTAACAATAACACACACACATACAATTATATATGTGTCTGTATACTTGTTACATATGGGGATTTGCTTGTTTGCTTTCCAGAATGGTGACATTTCTGAGGGAATTAGAAGCGGCCTAACTGAATAAGTCTGGAGGAATCTGAGTGCAAACCTCTTCATGGGTCTTTCTGAAGTCCCCCTTCCTGGCAGCATGACTCTTGGAGGCCTTTCTCCTTGTCTCTGGCTTCTCCAAATGGGTTAGTGGAACACAAAATTTTGGTGGTTTTACCTGTGGAAAAGCTCCCGAGTTCAAAACCTCAGCTTCCCTACTCCCTGGAATACATCTGTGACATATTAGCTCTATAAAAGAGGTATTGCAAAGTCTCTGAGCAAGGAGAAAACAAGATTTTATATCTGTGCCCCTCTATTTCAAGCATTTCCATTGCCTGTTACTGGAATTTATATTCCATCCATACAATTTAACAAGTTGAGTAGATGCACCCAGATTGGTGGCTACAATTCAAAATTAAGATGAATAGCTACATCAGGGATTCAAGTGAAGTGAGAAAACTGTCAAAAGTTGGAAGTAAAGGAAAGCAAAGGAATTTGGTAATAAGGATTGTGCTATGGAAGGAGGGGAAAAGACCCATGCAGATAGCAGAACAGAAGTCTTTCTTTTGTGCATGAAAGAAAGAATCTTTGAAAATTAAAAGCAGTTTCTTCCCTTGCAACAGCTTGATTTGAAAATAAATCCACATATTCTTTCATAACATTATAGGGATTAGAGGTATTGTTATCATGTAGTTGAAAGAAATTTGGTTAGTTTAGGCAGTCATTGTCTAAAATTCTCTATTTTTCTTGTGTGAATCTAAATATTACTGTCATTGCTATTGGTACAGAAAATGTGCAATATCATAGCCATACCTGATTAAATCAAGAAAGGCATCTGCTGCTGTCACTTGCACAATTTTGCCTTCTCTGTGCATGTTTTCTTTAGTACCTTTCCCAGGGTGAATGATGACCACAATGATTATACCAATCAGTACAGCAATGATCGTGGTACTCATGTAGTAGACTACTGCTCGGACTCCCATCTTCCCTGATGCTTTACTGTCCAGGGCAGCAATTCCTGGTAAATTTAAGCACAAGGACATTCACCTCATACAGTTGTGAATAAGAGCATAAACTCAGCATGCTGAAAATGGTTTTGTGGGAAGAGTTTTGATGACCACTACATTTAAAGCTACCCAAGGTGAGTTTGCCCTCTTTTGCAGCTTCTACTGCCACTGTCTTCCCACCCCTAATGCTTGTTATTACATAGTTTTCTATCACAGGAGTTACAGATTTCTGTGTTTTGTTACCACTTTGTTAAAAGCAAAAATTATTGATTTGGTGCAGTGTGGCACTCCCTGTATTCCAGGGAGCCAGTTCATGGTTTTTGATTAGCGTAGTTAACATAGTCTGAAAAATGTGCCTTAGAAATATGCTGTACCTGACTTGCAATAGTAAGAAAGAAAACAGAGCATACTCAAGCAATGTTGATAATGTTTGCTACAATTAATGTGCATGAAGAGTTTTCTTCAATTCCTATTGGAATGACATCAGTTTACCTCTGTCCCAAGCCACTGGAGTTTAAAACAGATTAAACGCTGTTAGCTTGTTTCAGAAAATCCTTACTGTTTTATGAATAAGCTTTTAGAGTCTTTTATAGCTTTGCAAAACTTGCGATAATAATCCTAATTCTTGGCTCGTCTTAGTGCATCTGGTCTAACGTGAATACTGGGGTGCTCACTATGGCATCTGCTAAAATGTTTGTTCATGAGACTGCACCAACAGGGCTGCACTGGGTTTTTTAAATGAAGGTGCAGTTCTTCCAGGGAAAAAAAAAGAGTGTCTCATGAGGACTGTCAGAAATGGAAATGCTCTTTCTCTTTCCTAGCAGTTGCAGTTAGTGTTCTTTTCCTTAAAATGCCCCTTTATTCCTTCTTCTTAAAATTTCAGGTAGTCAATAACTTCTCCATACTTCATCTGGAGTTCTAACCATCTATCTCAAAACAGTGCTGATGCTTGTTGGAATGAAGATTTCAAAGTGTAGAATGAAGAAAGAGGTCAGGAGATGATTTCTTTGCTTTATTATCTCCTCCTACGGGCCCCTATATGCCACTGTCTAATTCAGAGTTCCGTGGACTGCCTACACATTTATCTATATGCCATCTTTAAACATATGAAATATAGCAAAAGTTGACCACCTTCTGTTTTGGGTACCTATCTCAGAGGAGAAAACATTTAAAATAAGGTAACACGACTGCATGAATATAATTAATATGGAAACACAAAACTGGAATCATGACCTGGAAAGCCTAAATGTTTTCTCAAATCATTGTAGATGTATCATATTTCTGTCTATCTTTTAAAGGAGGAAATATGTGCCACTGGAGTTACAGTGAAAGTACTGTAGCCACTGATGTAGCTGAAATCAAGGCTGTGTTCCAGGCTCTGATCAAATCTTCAAAGTATAAAACCAATCACATGCTTCATACATACCCTTTCACTTGAGCTAGCATTTGCCCATCCTTTTGGCAGAAGCCATTAGAGCCAGTAAGGTTTGTACCCACAAAATGATTTGCGAATGGAGATCGCTAGATTTGCACCCTGAATTACTTGATTTACATGTGCCATTGTAGTGGAAGAGCAAAGTGTTACTAGCACAGTAAGAAACTGAAAATGGAAATCCAACATTTGAAGCACTTGATCCTTCGTTTCTCTGCTCAGCTTTTCCATCAGCAAAACTGGGTGACAATGCTTGTGGTAAGTTTACATTTATGTTTTGAAATTCTGTGAGGAAAATGGTAAATAGTACTGAGTAGTAGTATTCTTAGCTTTACAAACAGGAGGTAAGTCCTATAGCCCTCTCCGTGGATAGAGGACTGATTACTTTTTACAGTCCTCAAAATAATGCAAATGTAAAACAATGCAAATATAATTAGCCAATGCATAAAAATAAAGTTAAGATTTTTTTTGAGAATTTCAGATCTGCTACTGAGTTGCACAATGTCTATATCAGACAGCATTTGTTACAAATTTTATTTTTAAAGTGTCAGTATATAACTTCAAAAGAAGTGTAATTTTAAAGGTGAAAAATGAATGTACACATATTTGTCCAGTCAACTTTATATATTTTATTTACTATTTTATATTCTTGCTATTTCTAAAGTAGCAGCACTGGCTCTGTATTTTTAAATTTGAACTAAGATCAGCTTTAAACTTGTTTCACATCCTGAGCATGAAAAGGTTGACTTACATAGTTTGGTAGGAAGGTTTGGAAATTCACAGATGCTAAATCAGTCAGTTCCCAGTATCCTGCCTTTGCCAGGTAATAGATTCAGGACGAGATGCTGACCACTGTAACTCTAGAGGGTTCACAGGCATACATGGTTACTGCTTTAACCAAGCCATTTCTTTCTTTGTACACCGCACAGGGTACTAGGTTGAGTCTCCTACACTCCAAAAATCACTAGGAGTCAGTGTAGGTCATATCTTACCACTAAAGATTGCTGTGTTGAGGGATTAGAGCTTGTGATCCTATTTCTTTCTTGGACCGATTTTGGGATTGAGTGGTGAACCATGTGGAAGTGATATGTCAGGGAGCAAGAGTTGTGCTCTTTTCTTTATAAGCTGCTTTCCAGCTTGGTTTGCTATTATGCACTCCGTCTGTGACTACACAGTCCCTCATTTTAGGTTGCTCAGTCGCATTCTTACTCTTGCTTATCATACAAATGACTTCTCAGCTTGAAAGTAGGGAACAGCAGTTCCTCTCTTCTTGAGCTCTAACCACTTGTGGCAGGTATAGCAGCAAGCATTCAAAGCAGTGGGATGACAGGCCCAAGTATGAACAAAGCTATATGAGGAGGAAGTTCTCACCTCAGAGAGCCCTTACTAGGGAGTTACTGGGCAGCCTTCCCTCCCAATGAAGTTAGTGGGAGCTCAAGGAACTCACAAGAGGGACTGTCGGCACCATTCAGGGCCAGAACTGCAAAAGCTTCCAGCATAGCAACAAGAAGAAAAAATATTTAAAATATTTAAAATCTGTTTTTAAAACATCAGAAAATGAAGGGGTTTGTTTTCTCTACATTTTAAGATGTTGACAAGATTTCTTAGAGCTGAATGGGATTCTGGAAGGGTCCTTAATGAAGAAGCAACAAAGCTTGCTCCAAAGCTCTCATGTGTCAGAGGCCATTGCATCCTCAGTGTGCTCTTTCATGGCCAGCCAGCAAAACTCCCATTGTTCCGCAGGAGATGTATGTGCCCCTTTCATCCTGATTGCTGCTCTCTCCTCCACATGGCTGCTGGCTCCAGCACCTCTGCCTCCTCTTTTCCTCTCCCCTCCCCTTCCCCAGGGGGCCTGGGAAACTTTGCTGTGCCACTGGTCCCCATGCACAGGGGTGCCTTGAAGTTGTCAAGGCAACCTGGAGCAGAGCGCCTGTAATTTCTCCCAGCGTGCATGCACACAACATGAATGGGAACTATTTTTTAAGTATTGATGGGGTGGGAAGGAGGCAGAGAGGGAGGAAGGGAAGAGAAGAAAGAAGGAGGGCAGGCGTAAGTCTGTAAAACTGCAAACAAACCTAGGTCGTTACCCCTGTTCTCTCCCTTCACCTACTCTTTCCTTCTCTTGAGAAGTAAGTGAAGAATGAGTCACACTGTGGGTGAAATAAAGACATAACAAGGAATTCTCCAGAGTGTCAGGGCAAAAAGTAAAGCACTACGTTGTTCTTTAATAAAGATGCTAGAGAAGAAATGAAAGTATTTTAGAATGCAGGAAGGGTAACAAGCAAATAAGTAGGCTAATTGCAAGAGAAGGAGGAAGAGAGAGAAAGGATGCAGGAAAAAGGAGAAAAAAACTAGTTAAGGCAACATGTTAAAAATTCTGAATTGTTACTCTGATAGTTCCCATTGTTCACCTGACCTGATCATGGTTCTGCAAATTAGCATAAACTAATGACACAGCAACTTTCCTGAATAGCTACTATATTATGACTGATTTTGTGTTAATTAACTTTCTTTATTGTGCTTACGATTATAAATTATACAGAATTCTAGTATTTACAAATCCAGGGTTGTTCCTATTGTTTTTAATTTTCTTGACATTGAAAGCAGGCTGTACATAATCTATGTGTAATCTTGGATTATACTAGGGCACACTAAGGCAGAGAGATGGCCCTTGTACTCCTCAGTAAGAACAAAGGTAAAATACACTGAGCACGTTCTCTTTCAGCTTGGATCTGGTTGTTAAAAAATAAATTCCAAGGAATTATTTTAAAACCAAAAAGCAGAGCCCGTGCTAAAAAGTTCTACAACTTCAGAACATTTTTTCCCTTTAATTAGCTAAACTGCATCAACTGACGAATTTGGTGGCCTTCTACAACAGGGCCACAGCGCTGATGGATAAGGAGAGAACAACTGACATCATCTACCTGGACTTGTGCAAAGCCTTTGACACAGTCATAGAATCATAGAATCATTAAGGTTAGAAAAGGCCTCAAGGATCATCAAGTCCAACCGCCAACCCACACCACCTAACTCACTAAACCATGTCCCTAAGCACCACATCTACATGTTTCTTGAACACCTCCAGGGATGGTGACTCCACCACTTCCCTGGGCAGCCTGGTCCAATGCCTGATCACTCTTTCAGTGAAGACATTTTTTCTAATATCTAACCTAAACCTCCCCTGGTGCAACTTGAGGCCATTTCCCCTTGTCCTATCACTTGTTACTTTAGAGAAGAGGCCAGAGCCCACCTCACTACAACCTCCTTTCAGGTAGTTGTAGAGAGTGATAAGGTCTCCTCTCAGCCTCCTCTTCTCCAAGCTAAACAACCCCAGCTCCCTCAGCTGCATGACATCCGGCACAAATGCCGGCTGGGTGGAGAATGGCTTGAGAGCAGTCCTGAGGAGAAGGACTTGGGGGTATTGGTTGATGAGAAGCTGAACACGATCTGGCAGTGTGCACTTGCAGCTCAGAAAGCCAACCACGTCCTGGGCTGCATCAAAAGAAGCATTAGCAGCAGGTCGAAGAAGGTGATTCTCCCCCTCTACTCTACTCTCATGAGACCCCATCTGGAGTACTGTGTTCAGATGTGGGGCCCCCCAGGTCTTTTTTTAGACCTGGACCTATTAGAGAGAGTCCAGAGGAGGGCCACGAAATTGGTCAGAGGGCTGGAGCACCTCCCCTGTGAGGACAGGCTGAGAGAATTGGGGTTGTTCAGCCTGGAGAAAAGAAGGCTCCGAGGAGACTTAATAGCAGCCTTCCAGTACCTGAAGGGGGCTACAGGAGAAATGGGGAAACGCTCTTTATCAGGGAGTGTAGTGAGAGGACAAGGGGGAACAGATATAAGCTGAAAGAGGGTAGATTTAGACTAGACGTTAAGAAGAAATTTTTCACTGTGAGGGTGGTGAGGCACTGGAACAGGTTGCCCAGAGAAGCTGTGGATGCCCCATCCCTGGAGGTGTTCAAGGCCAGGCTGGATGAGGCTTTGAGCAACCTGGTCTAGTGGAGGGTGTCCCTGCCCATGGCAGGGGGGGTGGAACTTGATGATTTTAAAGGTCCTTTCCAACCCTAGACATTCTATGTTTCTATGATTCTATGATTTCTTGTAGAACAGTCCAATGTCCTCAAGTCATAAGTTTTGAGCTATTTCAGTCTGAGATTTGAGTTGAAGCACATACAGACTTTTCCTGTTACAGTACTTGAAACTTTCTGCCTGTGGGTTTTCTTAGAAAGAAGAAAGATACATATTTACACAATCAGATGGGATATGTATATTTACCACAATGACAACTAGTTGTCAGCTGGTATGACTACACTATTTCTGTGTGTAGTCAGCAAAACATTCTTGGACTTACATCTGTCCTTAATGCTACTAACTAACACCATTTGCTTAATCAGGGCCCACAACTAACAATTTTTAAAAGGGATCTTTTTCTTAACACTCAACAGTAAGTAGTACGCCATTTTCTTTGGCTTTTCCTAAACAAACCAATCACTACTTAGGACAGATCTTAGAACCTTCAGTGATTTCATCGTTTGTCAGAGCAAGTGAGACTGTCACCGGGGGGAGAGGGTGTGCATGTGAGTGTATACATATATGCATGTGTATGATATCAGTCTGAAAACAGTTAAAATGCTCAGCTACTATTTTTCGTGTTGAAAGTTTCTGATTCTGAAATCTTTATGCTGTCCTTTAAAAACTTTTGGAAAAAATAAGAAGTTTATGTGTTTGCTTTCTTATACTAAAATTCTTGTGTTTGCAACAGGAGAATCGAACATTTTGCTCACAATATCTTTAACTCTTGGTTTCTTTAAAATTACTTTTGATGGATAATGATGAAAATTTTAAATATAGAATAGAATATTTCAGTTGGAGGAGACCTACAATGATCATTTAGTCCAACTGCCCAACCAATTCAGGGCTAACCAAAAGATAAAGCGTATTATTAACGGCCTTGTCCAAATCCCTCTGAAACATTGATAGGCCTGGGGCATCCACCACCTCTTTATGAAGCCTTTTCCAGTGTTTGACCACCCTCTTGGTAAAGTAATGCCGTCACTGGGTACCAGGGAGAACTGATCAGCATCTCCCTCTCCTCTTCCCCTCCTCAGGAAGCTGCAGAGAGCCATGAGGTCAGCCCTCAGTCTCCTCCCAACTAGACAAACCCAGAGTCCTCAGGTGCTCCTCGTAGGATAGCAGTAATCCCACTCAGTATGACAGGAACTGCGGGTTCAGAGCCCTGGTGGCGGCACTTGGCTGAGGAGACACTGGCACAAGGCTGCCCTCAGTGGGCATATGACTGAATGCCTCTAAGTCAGAATCCTGCTGAGACATAGCAATATGTTGCTGAAAATGTATAAAATTATGAACCAGTTCTAAATGAGTGTGTACAACAAATAGTGCATTCTGGTCCTTACACATATTGACTACTGAAAATAAAAAAGAGAGGACTTCTATGATCATTATGAATTCTTTCCTTATTCAACATATTAGAATTGAATTGATGGCACTTCCTTGCTAACACATATTTTTATGTAAATTTGTTTTAGATGTTTCGGACTTAGTCTTTAAAAACAAAACCTTATGAACAGGGCATCTATTTATTGCTAATTATTTTCCTGTTTATTTTTTTACAATATATTCATTAGGAAATTGCAGTTGCTTGTTAAGGACTCCCATGGGGAACAGCAATAATGGCAACTGTTGACTCAGGAGTGTTGCCCTAATTTTGTTTCTTTAAAGTTGTCTCTCACTCTCCTAATGATGCGGTGTTAAATGGGCTACTCCCGACCCCCTGCATCCACTAAGCACTCTGTGATGAGTAAACTCTCAGTGTGAGACCATCAGAACAATCCCTTTTTTGTATGTTGATGAGGACTTGTGGAAATGAATAACACTGTGCAAGGTCACAGTAAAATATGCCGACAGAAAAATCAAAGGAAAAGCAACAGTTAGGTAAAGACAGTGGAAGTATTGCCTGAGTTTAATTAACATGATTAAGCTCTAGAGCTTTATTCTGATAGTTGCTGAGCATGTCCTGAGTGGTGCTGAGCATTCCCACAAAACAAAAGTTAAATAATGTTTGAAGTTGTGACAATTGAGACCTTCACAAAATCAGGTCCAAACTCTAGATAAATATTTTTAATGGCAGTAGCAGTAAAAGAATAAAATTGAAAAGAGAAAAGCTAAATTTCGTTTTGAAAGAACTATATGCATTGATGAAGTTAATTAATATTAAATCAATACAGTTAATGGCTTCCTGAAGTCCCATAAAATACATGTTTGAAATATAGCTCTGTATGCATTTTTGTATCCACTGGTGGGACAAGCTGCCCCCAAATCTCAGTTTAGCTTATCTTTATTAGAATATGCAAATTTAAGTAATGAAATTGGGTATTTTATTAATTTTCCCAGGCCTATTAAGAACACTGGGGAAATATCTCTCAGGAAAATTACTAATTGTATTTGATCCAAAATTACATGACTGTGATTAAGCCAAGCTGACTAATGAAACCCATGGCTGGGATATAGCAATGCAATTCAATGACCCAGTTACATGGCTAAGAGTGGCTCCTAAATGACTAGACCTACCTCACAGCTTTGTTGTCCTACTCCATCCCTTGCAACCAGAAAACTATAATCTTTGGATTTTGTAGAGTTAGTTTTTCTGTTGGTTTGTCATTCTGAATCATATCAGAATTGTGTCATGTAAACACTAGAACTTGTACAAGGGAAGCAGAAGGAAAGCATGTCTGGGGACAGAAAACTAGCATTTTGTCAGCAGTTTCCCATTGCGTCAAGCTGGCTGTGTCGTTAAACTTCATCCTTTGCTCTTTGGTGGCAACACTGCTAAACAAGTCAAGCACTCCTTACTTCCCCCTGCTTATCTTTAAGCTGGTTCTGTTCTCACCAGGTAGCTGAGGAAACATCATCTACCATTTGATGATAAGGAGAGAACAAGGGTATGTGAAAGAGCAACTGGGCTCAGGAGAGCTCTGGAGGGCCACAGCTACTCAAACCAGCACTGCCTTAAAAAGAAAAAAAAATCAGCATAAAAATATACCCTTATGAAGATATACACATGATCCTGTTACATGTAAGAAAAAATCTCACTGCATGAGTGAATTGGAATCACCGACTTTAACAGAAAGGTGGGACTTAACAACATTAAATAAAGCACTGTACCTTTCTTTGTGGATTCGCCACTACTACAATGAGGAATAAGGTTGTATATGATGAAAAAACACGTTTTCTAGAGGTTGCTAACGTAACCTTGCCATAGGTACTTATTTCTGTTATTCATAGAGCGCTTGTTTTGAAATACACCTGAATGAGGATGTTGGATACCTCTCAGTGATTCTGAAAGCTTTTGCATGTGCAAAAGTGATGAAAACTAAACATTGTACTCTTGCTGTTGGTCCTGCATTTCTTGATGGAAATAGTGTAAAAATGTGTAGCAAATAGGTGTAATGTGTGCTAGCTTCAAATATATTTCCTCCATCCCTTTCTAACACTTGTTAAAGGAAAATATTTTGTAACTGACCATGTTTTTTCATCCTTCATCGTTTTGGCTGCAAACCCATGGTATTCTAGACAGAGTTTAGTCATTGGAAGGAAAATATTTGTGAAACCATGGTAGGACAATGTCAGAACATCACTGACTAGTTTAAATAATGGTAGAGGCCCAAATAATCTCTAGTGGCTTTGCAGTGATTTTTACCTTTAAGTTAGCTATGAACAACGAGAGACCATTTTGTTGTTTTTCATCACTGATACTTCTCTTTCAGTGGAATAACTTCACTTTATGAAACTCTGCTTGGTTTCAATGCATTAGTTATCTTACCAAAAAATATGACAGTAATTTATGCTGGAAAGTATTTCCTGGGCCATCAAGTATAGCATTCTGATACACTACTTATTTTGTTTGTTTCCATGCACAAATAACTCGATTTTTCTTCATTTAAAATTCTTCTCTTTGTCAGGACAGCGTAAGCCGGTGAGGGTAGGGAAGAATTCAGTAAAAATCCCCAGACTGTGTCTGTTATTGTGAAATAATTTATAGACACCAAAGTATTACACCTCCCTGTTAAATGAAATATATGAAGATGGCTGCAGTGATATTTGTATTCCTCCAGGAAACCTCTTGCAAGAATATGCTCTACTGTTCTTAAAAGCACAGTTGATTTACTTTTCACGTTTGCAAGATAACAGAATACATTTGAAGAATGAGTAGGAAAATACATTTCCTGAAACTCACATCTGCCTGAGAAGGACCCTGCTGTGTGGCTGTTTAGATACCCATTTAACTCTTCGCATTATTCCATCTTTTGCTCACAGTATTGGAATGTGCCAAACAATATGCTTTTTGAAGGGAATCAAGAGAGTAATTTATCTTCTTTATGTGTGCTAAGCAGAGCAGGAGGGAGAGGCAAGCAGGGATTCACAGCAAGCCATGGAGCAGTGATTAGTAACAGCTGACAGTCTCAAACCAAGACTCTCTTTCTTTGGTTACCTCATTGTAATAACAGCGTACAAAGGACTGACTGTCTTCAAGCCAAGAATCAGAGACCCCGGAACACAGAAAACAGCAGCTCACAATTTTTTTGGTAACAAAACACTGCTGCTACCTGCACAGTGCAATTTTAAAAGGACAACCTTTTATGTCCAGACATTTGGGCAAAGCTTTCCTGGAAATGAGATTCTTCTGTTGCGCATAAAGCTACTTATGTTATGTATCAGGAGTGAATAAATGAGCATATTTTCTTAAGGAAAATCATAATATAACACGGTAATTTTTTTCAGTTTAATTAGGAAAAAAGTTCATTGTGGTAGCTGATAAGCCAAAGTACATTTAGTCAGCTTGAATCCTACAGGACATATTGCTATAAAGCTGAAATAAATATACTACTAATTGTAAGACTTCTGTCGAAGCATCTGTTCCTCAAGGATGAAAATATTAACTTTTTCTGAACATATTGCCAGAAAAATCTACTTTAAACGTGAAACACACTGCATCCTGGCAAGATACCACTGCTAATGATACCTTTGCCTTCTGAATGGTGTTAAGCACATTACTTGGTTCTCCGTAAAAATCCACAATGCAATTCCTTAAAATTCAGGTGGAAGCTTTTAGTCTGCTGAAATGCTGGTCTGAGTTTTGGCAGACTGTGCCTGGAGTCCTTCAAAGACATGTTTTTGTATGTGCAGCACTTATTAAACAACATTCCACAAATATATGGTGCTTCTGTTATCTGATTGGCTGTATAGCATGTGATGAAGCTGTAAACTATTTACTATTCTAAACCACTCATGATTTACTTTAGCTGCTACTGAAAAAATTATACAACATACTCGAGACTACAGATGTGAGATTAGAGTTATCCATAAAGGAACAGTTGTTAGTAATGCAGTCTAATGTAAAAATGCAGTTTCTTTTACATCTTCAGTATGTAACAGACATCTGAAGAGACACCTTATATTGCTAAAAAAGTGGAGTTAATAGAGTTCTAGTCAGAGAGATGCAATATTTAAAGAATGGAAAATTGAGGTTGCCTGTCTGAGAAAAAACAGAGACCTGTCTCTATCTGTGTGCAAAATTACATGGGATTTGGTGTACAGAATTGTACTCATAGAATCATAGAATGGTTTGGGTTGGAAGAGACCTTGGTGATCACTGAGTTCCAACCCCCTTGCTGTGGGCAGGGATACATCCCACTGGACCAGGTTGCTCAAAGCCTCATCCAGCCTGGCCTGATCTGTAACTGATTTGTAACTTGTCACAGCTCTGTGCTGGAACCATCACCTTCTCACTCGAAATGTGATCCAGTATTGTTGGCCAGTCAGTTCTTGGCTTCCTCACTAAAACTTCCACTAATAGAATCTATTGGAGTTATAGTGTATTTTATTTGGATCATTGACCACTAGGATCTGACACTAGTTAATTTTATAGAGTTCATGCAGCAGCCATCATTTGGAAAGAGGCTTTTCCCAGTTGGATGTGACTCACCTAAGAGTTGAACTAATGGTAGCATGTTACTAATGCATCTGGTTAACAACATGGCCTTTAGATTTCTGCTTGGAATTTGAATTTTAGTACAGTTTTTAAAACCCCGAAATTATCTTTATTTGCTTATTCAGCAATATGAAGGTAATTTGGAAAAGAAAGGTGTGGCACTGCCTTTAGATATGTTCAACAAAGCTTGATTTTTTTGAGTAATCTGAAGATACTACAGTAACTGTCCACTCACTAAAGAATCCTGCATATTTTTTGTTGTCACAGTAGCTACTATCTGTCCGTGTACCATATTTACTAATAATCAAAATTGCTCTGTCTTTTTTTGTTTTTTTTTTTTTTTTTAGAAATCTTCTCAGTGATGCAACACTGATTGGTGCATCTGTGTCCAACTTAAAAGTGATAAATTTTCATTTTGCTTTCAAGCTAGCAGTTCATTCATCACTCTTGGTTTATCCATTGATTTTCCAGAGAATTTATCTGAGCTGCTCATGGAGTTGTCACTTTCCTTTTTGTCCAGGCTATGCACACTCTGATGGTGTTTACATGTCCTTGTAATCCTTTTAGTTTGTTACATTCCTTCCCATGTGCCAGGCATTTTTTTATTTTGTACTATTTTGCAACAGTATGTATGCTTCCATGGGCTGTTCTTGATGGATTCACACTTTGTTCACTGACTTTTCTGCTCTCACACCTCAAGTATAATTTTAGCTTCCACCAAGTTGTAGTGCCATCTGCATTCACATGAAAACACTTTGAATGGATCTCCATGCTGCTGTTGCTATTCTGCTCCCTGTGTTGGTATAAAATTAGCTCATTTATCTGTCTACGACAATGATGTCAGCAGCATTGACATAACATCTTCTCAATCTGGAGAAGTTTGTCCTGAAAGACATTACCTCCAATACTGGATTGACTTTGGTGCAGGACCTAGCATAATGGGGCCTCAGTCCCTCTAACTGTTCAGGTACAAATAAGATGCACCATTGCATAGTATTATCTATCCATGTCAAAAGGAAATGCATGGAACTCTTTCACGTCTCTAAAGTCATTATTTGCATTAGAAATTGCAGAAGAGTGATTAATTTGACAACAGAGTACTTTTAGCTTCTAATTTTTCAAAGAATCACTTTAACATGGATTTGGTAAGAAAAATTCTGAATATTAAGTTCTGAATGGCATAAAAAAAAAAAGATTTTGTATTAATAAGGAATCTAGAAACAATCTGAGATTTCCCTTATCAAGTGCAGCGGCAAAGTCTATGTAAAGAGTATGGGATCTGATGCAGGCATAATTTGAAAAAAATTGTACAGGCATTTTTAAATTTATGAACTAGCAGCCTTTTAAAACACCACTTATAATCCATAAGTTAATATCTTAACAATAAATAAGAACATCCTCATGCATAACATAATAAGCATTTCTCCTTTTGGGGTGGGTTTTTTTTGTTTTGGTTTGGTTTTTTTGGACCATAGGAGTAAATCGTGATTTAATTACACCCAAAATCACTCCCAAGAATTTAATGAGTAACAATCGAATCATACTTTCTATTTGTGAATTTTAAATCCTTTAATATCATGCTGTATGAATACTAGGGAGTCATTACTTTAGCTGCAATTAATCTATTACATTCTAAATTATCATTATAATTTGGGGTTTTTTGCACAATTCAGTAATGATGTTAAGGCTGTTCTGAGAACTCATTATGAAAGTGTGGAATCAGAGTTTCATGTGAACAGGCTTTTGTTTCCCTTCTATTCTCTCCTTTGTTTCAGTGACCTCTTGAACCTTGGGTCACTGATTCAGTTACAGCCTTGCAACATCAAAGTGGTACATTTTTTTGCTTTATCTTTCTCCACCTTACAGACTTGTAGGAGGCAATGGAAAGAAGTTAAGACTTCCTCTGGAATATCTGACAGTAGCAATCAGTGTTTTTTAATAATATTATTCACCTCTTTTCCAGGATGTTACAGTGCTAAGTACAGCTGTAAAGTAGGTTTCGGCTTGAAAGTATTATACAGTTGGCATTCAAGTGTTAACCAGTTGCTGTTTGGGCATCATCTGCTTGCAGGCAGGATTGAGGCTATGAATTTCTATGAGAGGTCTGAGGTACCAAATTAAATATCAGCTGATTTAAACTGAACAGATGAAAGACAAGAGGAGTTTTTTGGATCACTGTTGTTATTGGACTGTTACGTTCTGCAGAACAGAAAAGAAACCTGTTTACTTTTTAATGAACTATTAAACATCCTATCTTGAATTTGAAAGCTTTGTTTTTCTCTGTGGATGCAGGCCCTTTGCACAGCTTCATTAGCCTTGAGACAGATATTAGCCAGGCTTAGTAAGCTAATGTTTTCTAACTTTGTTTTCAGGGCTTGGGGAGTTAAGACATACTGCAATTGGAAATATTGGACAAAGCTGATTTTCAGTGCAAGAATGTATTCGTTAATGACATATCCATTCACTAGGTGTACTCTTGACCAAAACATATTTTTTCTCTAGCTCTGAAAAGAAACTATATTCACTGGAAAATCTCTGATATTATCTAAGTATTCAGCTCTAAATTAGAAGTGGGTGGTGAAATGTCAGAATAAAGTAAGAATTTTGCTTTGCAAATAAGTAGAGAGAAAATAAGAGAGTTGTTTACAAAGGAAAGAATCAACATCAGTATGTTAATTCTAATGCAAATATTATACTTCTATACTTCAACTAAGAAATGTTGTACTTTTCTCTGTACTACCTACCACCAGTAAGGTGCCAGCAGTATAGTTGTCTGAGGATGAAAAGGTGTAATTATCTGAAAAAAACGTTAATTGTTTAAGTAAATAATTATTACAGACTGAAGCCTCATCCTGAAAATATGCTTAACTGAGGCATCTAAATAAATATTTTTATTAATGTACTTAGTCCAAAAAACTCTTCAGAACTTGTGATGGTGCTTGAAGCCCCTCAAACTCTTAAGTGAAGTAGAGAAGAAGAATATTGCTTAAAGTTTTATACCAGATCTGATAACTCTGAGTACTCGGGAACTACAAGTCATGCTCTCCAAATACTGGAATACCCTAAAACTCAACATTTTTTGAAGTAAATGCTCTCTGTTGTGTGACTTTTAAGTTTTCAGAATATAGTCAGGATATATTTTTGAGGTTTTCTTCAGAACCAGGAATTTAACTTCCTTTGATACTTGACTTCCAGAGATGATGGGTCTTTAAGAGTAACACTGAGATCTGAAAATTTTAGTTGGCATGAAAGTTGAGCACTCAACTCTTTCCTTTATTTGCATGTTTCTTACTCAGTATTAGAACTGAATTGCTATTCAATTTGTGAAACTGTAAAGAATTTCATCTTTTCACTTCCCACATGGTATGTCCCCATAAATAATGAGCCTTTTTTTTGCACAAGTCTTTCTGTATCCTAGTAGCTTTTTACTTCTATTTGTAGATCAACGTTGGTATATCTAGATTTGGTAGACTGTTGCAGTGCGAAAGGTCCTTTCAAGACACTATCAACAGAAGGAGTACATGGAACTTGTGTATCTGGGGATTCAAAGAACCAAAATTTAACAGCTTGCCATCCAAGTGCTTTTCTTGACATTTTGCTAGATATAACTGCCTTCGCAATAGCAGGAACTGAAAATCTGTGGTGTACTAAACTGCCTTGTTTTGCTAAGTGTACAAACCTCTGAGGAATATGCATTTGCACTGATTGCACATGTTCTTCTTCCATATAGGAATGCCATGCTTTACAATGATGAACTCTTGGCAAAGATCAGAAGTACTAAATATACAAACTTTGTTGACCTGAGAAACACTGAGACAGGTGACTCAAGAAGGCCAACCCTGAGAATAAGTAGGGGCCTGCAGGAATTTCTTTTTCCCCATTTCTGGAAATCAGATGGCACTTGGTATCTTCAAGAGACACATTAGCGGAATTTTTGATAAATCGAATTAACTTTGCTGTGGCATCATTCAGTCAAAGATCAAGTCGTAGAGAGAATCAAAGGAAAAAAGCCTTGTATAAATGGAGAAAAGTGTCATCAGGGTCGCCCAAGTAAAATATCTGAGGCAGTGCATAGAAGTGACAGAGCATGCCCAGAACTTTTTGAAACTGGTGCTTTCTAGAATAAGCCATTACCACAAAAAACAGTCATTTCTGGGAGTGGTGGTACATTATAAGAATTTTTCATCAAACTTCAGCAGTATAACACCACCCTGGACTCGCTTGCCTGAAGAAAACCAGATCAGACTGTGTGAGCTGAAAAAGTTCACATCCACCCAATTAAAACACACTGGCAGTTCTGTAAGTAGATTCCAGGTTTCACCAAACATTCTGCTGTGTTCACAGCTGCCTCAGGCACTCACCTGGAGACAACATTGCAACAAAGACATAAGGAAAAGGTATTTTACCTTGTGCCAGCTACATCTCTGCAAAATGTTATTAGCTATGGAAAGGAACTATGACAAAACTGGAAAGCAAACTGGGCAGGCTCTTAAATATTTTCAAGCGATATCTTTGTAGAGACTTTTCGTGCCATTTACAACGGCCTTGTTTATATTTTGTTGTATTCACTTCTCAAGGTCTGAACCGGAGGATACAGAATATACTCAGAAACAGCCTGGAAGAGAAAATAAAGAAAAAATATGCACTAACAGGAGTGCTGGATGAATGGAATTGTAGCTGATGCAGGATCTGCTTTGTGACTCTCTAACATGCATCTCAAATTCCAGATGTTGCTGATCTTTAGTTACATCTGTAGTCTCAAGAAATCGTTAGAGACTTCCATCCTGAGTGACTCTATTTTCTCCTTCTTATCCTCTGTCAGCCGTGAGAGCTGTATCATGCAGCAGTATGCCACGATGACCAATTAGCTGGGCAGCCTTCCTCCTCTTCTAGACAATCCACTATCTTACTGGAACCCAGACCCAAGGCTTGAGTCCTGTAGCTTTGGTTGTGTACAGTGTCTTTGCTCATTCTCCATTGCTCAGAACTCCGGTGGGGCATTCAGTGGTGCTACCAAAAGACAAGTCTTCAGTATCTGCGCCTCCAGTAATGATGATAAAGATGGATCTTCCTTATAGAAGTTTATAATACAAATACATGGCTGAAGGACAGCATGTAACAGATCCAGCAATATGATAAGTGTTACTTCTGCGGGTGTGGAAGTACTCCCAGCAATGTTCCTGGTGTCACCAAAATGCAGCCTCAGGACCTTTCTTGATCAGGGTCTTCTGGTCTTCATGAGTAGTTATAGCAAAGACAAACTGACAAGAAAGCAAATATGATGGAGTTCTGCTACATTCACATGCAGGAAATGGGGATGTGGATCATGGTGTTCAGACTAGAGGTAAAGAGGTGAAAGGAGCAGGAAAATGAAAGCTGTTAAAGCCTGAGTGGATCTTCTGTGTACGTAACTATCCCTGGGTGCAATGCTTCAAAAGCTTTCAGGATGTTTTTTGTCATACTTTGATATGGCTTTTAAACTGTTGCTATTTGTCAGCTTCCCAAGAGTGGCATAATTAAGAGCTGCTGATATTGTATAGTTCTTTCCTTCTTTCTTAAAAAGTGGTTTTTCTTATCTTTTTCATTTAAAAATCTGATTTCATGTCAATGGAGCGAATTTTCATTTGTTGAAGGTGAGATGATTCTCAGATCCTGGGAGAGTTTTTCCTTGGTTTTGAACTAGCTCTCAAAAGAGCTATGTGTGTCAGAAAGCTGAAACTGCTGACAGCAGTCATTGCCTCCGAGAGATTGGTAAGTGAAATCTTGTAAGGTGAAAACAGACCCCTTCAATCTGATATAAAATTTTACGGAGTGCAACAATAACATAAACCTATAGCATATTAGTTAGTCTAATGGTTGGTCAACCCATTTGTCTTTGGCTCTACTTGACAACAGATTCTTACTGAAAGACTGTAAGAAACAGTAAAAGATAGTGTTCATTGTCTTTGCTTTCCCTCCCTGCATCTGTCCACCAGTGGAGACTGGGGCCCGCCTAAATGGCTGGTTCCCCAAAATTACTGTAACTGTGAGCTCTAGTTTCATTTTGAAACTGTTCACTTCTGGCTTCTGGCACTGTACAACACAGTTTAATTGTGTACTCTGAAAAACTACTTCATTTTCTTTATTAAAAATATGTTCCCTAGTTATTTCATTGGACACCCCATGTTTCCTTGATTATGAAAAATAATCATGGCATATAATAATAAATAGTTACTCCATCTAAGCCTCTACAAACTATTCATTATCTCAGTGTACTCTAATGGCTATCTTCCATGGTTGTATCTTTTTCAAACCAAAAAGTTGTAGTCTGTTTAATCCCTCCTTGCATTTCACTGGAACTCTATTCCACTAATAATCCCTGTTACCTTCTCTGGACTGTTCACAGGGAGTCTGAGAGCTCTTGCTTGTATACCAATGGCCAGCTGAGAGCTTGTGGTTAGGTAGTAGAGGTGTACCATGTTCCCCTTTCCTAGGTGTATTACTTTGCACTTGGCACCATTCTAGTTAATTTGTCATGTTGTCACAGTCATTCATTATTGAAAACATCATTCTTTACAGTTTCAATCTTCACTATCCTGAAAAAAATGCTTACTCTCAGTGTCCTAATTCCCAAAATATTGAGGAGAGTTTCTTTTGCATTTTGGACATTTTGCTGTACAAAATACAAAACTGACTTTTCCATTTATGATCTAATGTAGTTAATTTTACATTTCATAGTATTTTTTAGTTTCTTAATTCTCAGCTGTGCTGTTTTTCTGTAACCAATTCGTATTTGTTTGCATTAAACTCAAAAAATTGTTTTGAGTTGTCCTTAAAGTATTTTTAGTCCTTTCGCATTTGACTGAAATAGAAATGTTAATAAAGAGGCAGTGTGGATTTAGAATGGTCCGTCAGTGCTCAGGCAAGATTTAACTCTTATGTGTTCTTCCAAATAGATTTTGCTTCTTGTTTTGCTGAGACTTGCCTGTCAGCAAGCAAAGTCTTTATTTTATGTATTTGAACTAGGATAAAAAAACAAAAACTAAGTCTTTGTGGATGGGAGGTTGTTACCTATTATCAAGTCAGTTGGAGTCCCCTGTAGAACACAAACTGAATAGAAGTGGGTAACAACCTGTTATTCAATACTTTGTGAAACAACTGAAAGTAGTGGTCCACTAAGAAGAGTTGTATTTTGCAATGAAATTTTAATCAGCGTTTAATGAAGAGCTTCTAGCAAACCTGATTTTAGACGGGGTTTTTAGTTTTGCTGTCCTTGATCATTGCAGACTTTGTTCCTGAACACCCTTGCTGTTTGTGTGTTACCGTTTGCAGAGACTAAGACTCCAAAAACTACACTGCTGTGTGTTTTCTGCTTTTGGATGCAGTATATCATGCTTAGGGTTTTTTTTTTTTCATAAGGTATAATCAGATTTTATTTTATACAGTTTCATAATGTACAGGAATTTAATCTCTGTCCCTATTGCATTTAAATTTTTAGTGGGATCTCAACTAACTTGGAATTATTCTCTCAGGCTCTTGTGAAGATAGATTACTGTGTATTTCCTCTTGCAAAATTTTTTTCAGAAATGGTTCAGAAGAAAGTCATGGTTTCATTTTATGATCCTTTCTGTAGTTCCTTGCTTTCAGTATTTGCATAGATGAAGATATATAGCACTTTCTGAGTAAGAGGGTCCACCCAAAGCTGTATTAATTGTACAAATATGTACGACATCTCATTATGATTTCCTAACATCCATGGCTTGTACAATGCTTCTGACTTCCAACTGGGTATACCTTTTTCTTTCCTGGAGCACCTTCTGTGCAAAAACTTATTCAGGAAACTTATTCAGGAAATCATAGTCAAACTGGTTGCCAATACACAATGAATCTGCACTTAGTTTTTGTGTTTTGACTTGAAAATTGGCGTTTCCAGGTGCTGAAGCTTACAACCTACCTTTTTTACTGATTTTCCAAAATGTAGCTGCCTGCTACTTAAACTATTTTTTTTTAACTTTTAAAAGCTTTTGTTGGAAATACTTTTTAATTACATGACATAATTATTAAACTTATCCTGCTCACATTCCCTTAAAGACTGTGGAGTGGAACAGTATAAGAAGGCTCCAATTTTTTCATCTTTGAGTGCCCGTCTAAATAAGGATTATTAGGGGCTATATGCCAGACTTGATAAACACTTATTTTATACAGTAATAGAGGTACTGAAGAGCAGGTGTTTAAAGTAATTATGCATATCAAGTTTCATGTTTGTATATTTTTAGTTGCTATTGGCCTGGATCTCCCATAAAGATGCTAGCTGGTGATGAAACTGCTACAGAACAAGGATCAACACTAGTAATATTTCTTCAGTTGTTTCTTTATCCCTACAGGAAATCACATTTACAAGGTGACTGGATCTTTACAAACTTAATAACTTGCATACCCACATTTTTAGCCAGTCTTGGTTTTGGACACACACAAGTCAAAGCATTAGTTTTCCTTTATTTGTGGAAAAAACTATTTGAATGTTCAAATTAAATAGCACTGTCGTCCAGTTATGCAAATTGCATATGTAAATACCTATATGAATGCATAAACTGATGTGTGCTTGAAACGTACAAGTCCATAAATTTTAAGCTATTCAGCTTTTACATTGACATGCTTATACAGTCTTAGGCGGGGGAGAAAGAGGGAAGAGTTTTCTGAAAAAGAAGATAAGTTACCTTTTAAAATAACATTTTATGTATTGAAAAAAAGGCATAAGTGAAAACATAATGCACTCCTAGGGTGTTCATGGATTGGTTACTCATAGGAGGCTTACTACTGTAGGGGATATCTACAGGGTTCCTCTGCAGAAAGCTTCCAATACAAATATAGAGACAGCTCAAATACACTGGCAGTCCTAAAGGTGCTTCACTCGTAGAGAATCTGTCAATTCTCTTCTTTTGCCTATAACTAGGGTCAGCTGAGACCAGTATAAAAGTTTTCACTGGTTTGATAGGTTTTGATTACATTGACTTCTAAAATGATTCCCTTAGGACACACAAAAATCAGAGAATTTTGGGAAAATCAGAAAATTTCCAATTTTCACCAGATAAATTGAGCAAACACTGCTGTAGTGGTTCTGTGTGGTACGTTTGTTTGGTAGCAGGGGAGGGGCTACAGTGCTGGCTCCTGTAAGTAACCGCTAAATGTTCCCCCGGCTCCAAAGTGTTGGTAGTGGGGAGGGGACTGCTGAGATGGCCCCTGTGAGAAGCTGCTGGAAGTTTCCTCAACTCCAGGCTGGTCCTGCCTCTGGCCAGGGCCGAGCTAGTCAGTGCCTCTGCAAATGACATGTTTAAGAGGGGGCACAGCACAGGGAGTGTGTGTGGGGGTGGTCCTGGGCAGGTCTCGGCCTGGCCAGTCCATCTGGCCACCTCCTGCTGCCTGCCCAGCCTCCACCATGGCCCAGCCAACTCAGCACAGTCCCTGCTCAAGAGCCAGGAGTTTCTCAGGAGCCGGTGAAAGAACCTGCAGCAGAGAGAGGAGCGGGATGTGAGAGAGACAGCTACATAGACACAAAGCTCAGTGGAGAGAAAGGCAAAGGAGGAGGTGCCGGAGCAGAGACTCCCCTGCAGCTGCTGGTGAGGAGCATGGTGACACATGTTGTCCCCATGCAGCCCATGGAGACCAGAGCTCGCCTGCAGCTCGTGGAGATGGAGCCATGGAGGACCCCATGCTGGAAGAAGCGACTGTGCCAGAAGGAAGCCGTGAATTTTGTGGAAAAGATCCACGCTGGAGCAGTTACTGGAGAACTGCGGCCCATGGGAAGGACTCACATTGGAGCAGTTTGTGAAGGACTCTCCCACGAGAGGCGGGACCCCACACTGGAGCAGGGAACACTGTGAGGAGCCCTCCCCTGAGGAGGAAGGAGCAGCAGAGACAACACGGGATGGACTGACCCCAGCACCACTGGGGGGAGAAGGTAGAGAAACCGGGAACAAAGCGTTTGGGCCTGAGAAGAAGGGAGGGGTGGGGGAGAGGTGCCTCTTTAAGATGTGGTTCTGTTTCTCATTATCTTGCTCTGTGTTTGATTATTAACAAAAACAGATTGTTTTTGTGTTTTCCCCGGTCAAGTTTATTCCTTTCCCGTGACCATGAGCAGTGAGTGAACTCCCTGTCCTTGCCTCAGTCCATGAGGTTTTTAGCACAAGGCTGTGCAGTGACCTTTAAACCACCTAATTGTTCCTTATTTTTCATATATGAACTATATAAACCAAATCAGGAGTGTTGTATTTCTTAAACTGAAACACAGAAGAGTAAGACTGGATTTGCTAATATTTTTGGCTTCCAGCATTACTGTGAGCACCCAAGGTGTTGCACAGGTATTGGTTATAGGTCTGTTCTCCCAGAATGAATTAAAGGTAATTACTTCTAGGCCTCTCCTTTTTCTTCCTGGAAGGAGCATAATGGTGGCTCTATAGCATTTGTTCCCCTCTCTGGAATCCT
>NW_010138659.1:56443-90203 GCF_000699245.1 Pterocles gutturalis
TAACATTTGTGGCTGGTATGAGACAGCACCTGGGTCCTTGTAGTAAGGGGTAACTTTTTTTCCACAATATACTTGTCAGTGAGTAGACAGGAGAACACTGGAACTACATAGAGACTTCATGGACTATGGCTTCTGGTTCCACAAACCTAGACAAGGGATGGACTCCCAGCTTCTTTTTTGAAGAGGTCATGCACAGGTATCTTTATGAGGCCTTCCTATTGTGTGCTCTGATGTGAGGGGTTAGGATGAGCTAATGCAAAATTCTGGCCCTTTATGTTTTCTGCTATTAATTTAATATGTTAATAAAGGACTTTACAATTGTCAAAATGAAAAAAATGCTAGTAGTTTACTAGACCATAGGTGTTTTGATAACATTTAATAGTATTTGCATACAGTTGCACTTGATGGGTCATTTACTGCCTCATTCCAAATATTGGAAAGGCAAATATAAAATCAAATTTCTGAAATTTAATGACATGAGACTGTAGTATTTTCTAGAATTATGTCTTTACAGAAGACTGGGTACAGCTGCTATCTGGGCTGTGCTGTTGTGTCACAGTTCCCTGTCATAGAACCTAGTTTAGGTCCATCACACCATATGCTAACTTCAGGAAATTTTTTTTTTAAACTTCATGGCTAACACATTCCTGTTAAACAGTTGTATCTAGTGAAAAAGTATGATCCATTTATGCATATCTGATTATTGGTGATATCATCATAGCTAGCTGCAAGCAGCACCATGTAACCTTTGGTGTAGTATTTCTATGGCAGCAGCCTCAGTGATGGCCCCATATACCCTTTTTCCATCTCTACAACGATATAACTAAAAAAGCTATATACTTGACATCTGTTGAGCTGTGAAAACTTAGTCTACATGTCTCCATCAAAATTTCCATCATATACAGTAGTCTTCTTTTCTGCCTAGTAGCTATAAAAAACTTCACCAGCACTACATCTGAAAGGAGAAAGAAAGCAGAGATACAAAAGGGAAACATGGTTTGCCTAAGGATGTACAACATGCCCCAGCATTAATTTTCCATATTTTGCATGCACAAGTTGCTTTGGGCAAAATCTGGCTTTTCAGCAGTTGAATCTGTTCATATCCAGATGATGCATTTTTCCTGACTTATATAAGGGAGTGGCTTGGAGCCTATTTCAAGTTCAGTTGTTTCTTTGAATTTATGTCCTAAATATCCTTCTTTCATTACAGGTGATTTTAAGCAACAGCGTCTGAAACTTGGCTGTTAATTGTGATCTCTGTTTATGTTTTTTTTTTTTTTGGTTACTTGAGTCACTTTCTATGCTTTTGTTTTTATCTTGGTGAGAGGATAGACATCATTCATCACTACTTGTTTTTAACATTGTCCACCAGTCATTGCAGTTATTTGACAGCTGAACTCAAAAGCATCACGTGTACATCTGAAGTTAGTTAAAAGGTATCCACACATGGAAATTCCAGCTTTCCGCACTTTATCAACCCTTCCTATAGTTTTTGCTTTGCTACACTTTACCAGAGAAAGATATTAGAAAGAAATGCCCTTAAAAGTAATGATCCCAGTACAACTAAATTCCAAACTTCCAAAATTCTGGGGAAGCAGAAGCCTATTGAAATGAGCCATGAGCAGAATTGTGAAAAATATTTGCAAATAACCCAAAAAACACTCTGATTGTTCCCTGCACAACTAAAGAAGTTTAAAATGTTCTTATTTGCCCTGAAAATTATTGTCTCTGTTTCAAAGGGAAACTTCAAGAATAATCTGCTTAATATTACAAGGCACTTGTATGATAATAAGACAAATCTTATGGATAAGATTTCTCTTTGGAAAAGAGGAAACGATTGCTTTGAAAAAAGGGCATAAAAAAGGATAAAGGGTTCTAAAGAATTTAAAGGGAAAAAAAACATCAAAAAGAAGGATATTCTTTGAATCCATAGACCGAAAATTATTTTCAGAATACAATTAGCTGTAAACTCATTGTTCTGGTATCTCACTAAATCCCTAATGAGATACAGCAAATGGGCTTGTTTTCTCACAAGGCCAGCTCCTTGTGACAATTGTGACTCTCTGAGGTGAATTTGCTGATCTTCACCCAAGCAAAGTGTTTCTACATATAATTTTGGAAGTGAATTCAAATCCTTATATAGCATATCTATCTAATTTCTCGTTTTACCTTGAGCTCTCTCAGAGAAGCATTATGGATGCAGAGTTACAAGGCACTGAGAAGGTAAATTCACATGCAAGAACTCATCCTACAAAATGGAGCAGCAATGCCAGTCTTATCTGACATTGAAAAAGGGTGTCTCTCCTTTTCTACTTTTAATGGTTCTTCTATCAGTGTCCAGCCAACTTGGGTGAAAGGGACAAGAAGACAGCAAGGAGATACAACGTAAAAGAGTTATACACTGGTTGGAAGCAAACCTGTTATTGTTTACCCTCCAAGATTTATAAATTTCTCTCTAGTTTCAGTGTTCATTAAGCTTTCAATATCTATATAACATATGTAGAGAAATAAGCTTTACTTTTTCCTTGAAATATGTGAAGACAAGTGATTTTTACAACTGTGAATACCCTAGTTTTCTGGTGATGTACTAACAGCTTATATACATACATACTATCTTTGCTATCTGTGAAGTTGGAGTCTATGCTAATTTACATTTGTAAGAGGAGATCTTAATATTAAAATATTTGAAAATCAGTGAAATAGAGAACAACTTACAGTCTCTGGATCCTCTGACAACTAAGGTAGGGTATTAGGTATTGGAATCCTGGGCCTGCACAGCGAGTCATTTTGATTAAGTTCTCCAAGCTGTACCACTGATTTGCTGATAGACCAAAGTCCACACTTTCTTTTCTCAGATAATTAATAGGATAAATATGTAACAGGTACATCCTGAGCATTCATAAAAATCTGGGAGCTCTTCCATGAAACTTAGGTGGAATGACATCATGAGAAAATAAATACTATAACTCTAGCTCAAGGAACAACTTAGTAAAGAGGACTTGAAGCTTAATATAGTTGCTGACCTGAAGACAGGAAACCAGAACTGATGGAATGGAGTTTCTTCCAAACTATCCGATCTATCCCATCTATCACCTATATTTTCTTATCTGTTGCTGAAAGACATTCCTCCCTCTAAGGTAGACAGAACTTTTACAGATCTGGGTTTACAGGTGTGGGTTATTTCTCACAATCAATAGTTTAAACTTTATTGGGTCTTGGAACTATTTTTCTGAGACACATTATCTTTCATAACAAGTTGACATTGTGGAGGAAATATCTGTTCAGAAAGTAAGGGAAGAAAGTAGAGTACAGAGCCAGCTTCATAGCAGCAACATATAGTAACTTGTACAGTTGGATTGCCTTGGAATTGAGAAAATAATCTTTTAGTTTCTTTGTATATTAATTCAAACATCTTGTCTCTAAAACAGCAATAGCAAAAGTATCTCTTTCTGCAGGTCATAACACTTCCAGGACAGATTTAATGATTTGATGTATGCATCTTTACCAAATTATTTAAAAGAACAGAAAAAACCTGTTTCTTTTTTTACCTGTGACTAAACTGGATACAATTAGTGGCAGGACCAGCATTTGCAGCATTCTCATGAGTAGTTCTCCTGGAAATGAAAAGTACTTCACTTCCCGATAGCTCATTTTATACGATCGGAGAGAAAATCCAAGGATTACACCTGAAGAGAGGGAAAAGATATCATGATTTACTCTTCTAAAGTAGTAGTAACATCTGAACATGAATATCTGTATAGTACTTAGTTGATGAATCTGACTTTAACATGCAGTTTTTATTATGCCCCAGATTGCACTCCTGATTTGCTCTCTCAAGTATCAAATACTATGAGTAGTCCTACTGAAGCTGTTAAATTGTTTTTCACTGTAACAGGTTCAGAAGGTTATTTGTACTGCTATTTTTAAAAATCCGCATTAATGGAAAAGGTGCGTCTTGAGCATTAATGAAAAGGAAACAGTCCCTGCTACTGCAGCCAAGTGCTTTGACTTCTGTGATTTTGAGTGTAATCACATATGCAATGCATATACAGACTAGCTACCACCCTTCAGAAGTCTTGTCCATGCCTGTTTACTCTGTAGGGCCTGATCCTGTAGACATGTTTCAGATTGGATGAGATAGCCAGGACAGACGTATTTGAGAATTCCCTTGTGGGAATTGTCCTTTATCCTGCTGGGAACAGACAAAAGGTGCTTGCGATATATTTATAAATGGAAGCCACAGACAGGCTGACATGTGGAAACCTAAACTTCTCAGTTAGAACTTTGTAGATTTTGTCCTGTACTTGGCATCAACTGCTTTATTCACTTATTTAGTTAATTACTTGATTAATTGACATAACTAGTTTCAATTTACTGAATGTTAAATGGTTTGATGCCTATCTGATATAGGTCTCCTATATCCAACCAGGCAATACAAGGCTTTATCTGGAACACTTAACCATACAGATGGTGAAACTCATCTATCCCTCCTTCATATTCCTGACTCCATGTTCTTCCCTACTGTCTAGTACTGACATGTGTGCTAATTGTGTCTGTACAGAAAGATGGATCAGAGAATTGACCCCCCAGCAAAATTGATTTATTTTACTAGGCCAATTTTCAGCCAGATCAATTCCCTGAGGTGATTTGTTTGCATGGCTGCACAAGTGTTACCTTCACAAGGTAGAAATGTGCCTGGGAGAAGAGTGAGACTGCCCTTTTTGGCAGAAAGGGAGACTTAGGTTTCCTAAATCTTTTAATGAAACTGCATCCTCTATGATGGGATTCAGGAAGGCATTCAAGCACGCTTACAGATCATGTTAGAACTTGAGCATGTCCTGAAAAAGCCATAACATTGAATGCTTCTGGAACTGCTAGTTCCAATTCTTAATCACTTTTTGGTTTTGCTTCTTTTAATTCAGATTTTAGATTGGTACATCCATACAGCAGATAATATCTTCATGCCAAATTTTATTAGCTAAAATATGCTGTTATGCCTCCTACATTAGCTTATTGCTGCCTGCTGATGTAAGGAAACAGCTATAACTCTTAGTGACCCCTGTCTGTCTGATCATTTTGTTAGGCACTTCAGCAGGTCGGTTAAGTTAGAGGAGTCCAAAAATGTCTTGTGTTGGACATAAAATCTCAATGTTACAGGATGGAAGAAAAGTGCTTAGAGCATAATTGTAACCAAGCATGGAGTTCACTCTATAGAAGAGAGCAGTAGGACTAGAAGGCATTTATTTTCATCTCATTCCTCATCTATAGACTCAGGTAGCCAAAGTGCATTTTGCATACATTTTTTTTTTACGTAAAAGAAGATCATAAGATGCTTAGAGGAAAGTTCTCTGAATTGTTTTTGATTGAAAGGCCTGCCTGAGAGTTTCCTTTCTTTTCAATAAACTTTTGAATTCCACTCCAGTGTTACTGATTATTTTCTTTTTTATATGGGAAACACATTTCTCAGATATAAAGAATCCATCTGGACCCTTTGTTTCTGCACTTAATGAGCACTACATTTTGACAACTTGGATAACAAGTAAATAGAGCTAGACCAGTTTCTCACTTAGGCCACAGTCCTGTAATTAGTTCCACATGAATTAATCTCTGCACTAGTACAAAGCCTCACTGAAGCTAGTAAGGGCTTCTGAGGCTGCTATAAGAACTAGTCCTTATGCTATACTATAAGGGCTCGATTATCTGGTCCACTACTGTTCGAGCAGTACAAAGTGGCCTGAGAGAGAGCCAGGACCCGAGTAGACGGCTGTTTGAATGAATATTATTAGTAGTGAAAGTAAGTTTCTGAAGCTCCATGTAAACCTTTTGAGCCAAAAATTATTGCTGTCCTAAAGTGCTCTGTGCATAATTACAGGGTTGCCCAGCACTGCAGTTTACAAAAAGAATTTCTGGGATGTGGAAAAAATCTGCCCTGGTAGTGTACTCTGGTGAACTGGGTCAACACTTGACAGCTATTAATTCTTCAGCCTTAATCTTAGCACTGTTGTTAATTTATATGCAGCCATGCCTTAGCCATAAGAACCTTTCTCTGACTCAGTTTCCACACTTGTAAAATAGGTATAGTATTAGTTGCTTTACAGATGTTTATGAAACCTGATTGTGTTCATATAGTGATCTTAGCAGTGCAAGAAGGAATTCAAGCAAATTAGTTCCTTGTAGTCTGTGATAATGAAAGCAGAACAGCATGATTTTACCAGTCTCTCCTGATTTTAGAATATGTGGAGATGTAACGTTACTGTCCTTTCTGAGTTTAAATACCTAGACACTGGGTATTAAATCCTGTCCAACAAAGTTTTAACAAAAATGACAAACTTTTAACAGAAAAGTAAAACTTGGCAAGGTAGCTTTGACTTCTTTGAATTCAGTTCTCAGAACCAACATTCACAGGTTTTAAATAACAAATAAATAAAATAAGAAATAAAATTTGAGTTAACAGAACACAAGGATGATTTGAAGATAGACATAATGACAAAGTTGCAAAATGAAATTAGGAAGTAAGACTTGGTAGGAGGTACTAAAGCTTTGGAAGGTGTGCAGTATTTCAACAACCATCTCCATGTCTGTGTGTGTGGTAAGAGTTGTACTGCTTAGCATCCTCCACAATCAAAAGTGAGAAGATTAAATACTGGAGCTGGCCTTTCTCAGTAAAAGTTTCAAGTTTCCGACTAATTCTGAAAATTGTAATGAAACAAAGCCTTGTGTGAAACAAGCTCCCACAACCTGTTGTGCAGGTTTCTGTTCTACCTTTGTAACAGAAAAGAACAACTAATCAACATTATCAGAGTTTGTCTTCTCAAACGGTAAATGGTGTACCATTTCAGCACTGCAGGGAAGAGTAGATTTCTCGATGAACTTGTTAGTTTTTTTCTGGACAAAAATCAGTAGTGCTTGTTTAAGTTAAGGAGCTGGATTCTCTACATGTGTATAGCTGTATAAGAGAACCATATTGCTGAATAATTTTTACAGTTCATAATGAAGAAGCATATCAGATTAGAGTTATAAAAAGGTTTTTGAGGTGTTCCTGTCAGTCATATAGTCACATTTATGGAAAACTCGATTTGTAGATAATCGTGATGACAATCAGAACAATCCTTGAACTAAACCATTTTATTGCATTTTTATACCCATGTAGGTGTTAAAAATAACATTTAATCTGTATGAATACAGTGAATCTACCAGAGTATCATCAATTTATATATAATTTGCTAAACTGAATTTGAAAATTAACTTTAAAATCCTCCATGGAAAAAATGAAGTTCTTAATTGTATTACAAAATGCCGTGGTTTCACAATGGTAGAGAGCTGTTTCACATGGTTTTTTGCGTTGCGTAGATGAAACAGGTTGCACACCTACATGTGGATTTAAACCACCATATCAATAAAAGAAAAATAAACGTAATTCTTAGAAGATGAGAGTTGAGGCTTTACCCGGATCTAAATGTTCATTCAAGAACTTTAGGGAAGCTTAAGTGTATCCTCCTCCTTGGTCTGCTTAGAAGAATTAGATATAAAAATTAAATAAAGAGAGAAGATTGCTTTTGCACTACTTCAAATAACTCATAAGTTTAAGAGAACTTTTAAGGAAGGTCCTAATTGGCATAATGTTTTTAAGTGACCAATAGCAGCAGTTTTGTTAAATAAGTGAAGTCTCAATTTTTAAAATGAATCCTTATGAGTTTCTGATCTCTTATTTCAGAAACACCATTAAGACCATACCATTGTTTGGAGTTAATATATTTTTTTTAAGTGTCCATACCATATTTTCATGCAGAAAGTAGAAAATCTAGCAGTTTTACTTTTTAATTGAACAAAATTAACTCAAGCATATTTCAAGAGGAAATTACTAGGTGGTATGTTCACGACAGTGCAAGAGCCACTTTTTCCACGTTAGCGCTTGCCAGTTCAAGCAGAACACACCAATAAGAGTTACATACACTTCTGCTTTTTACCAGGAAAATCTCAGAACACTGTTAAATGACGTCCATATCAATATCCTTTTCTTTAATGATGAGATACAGACTTTTTTATTTTCTGGTAAGAAATAAAAAACTTCATAATAACTGGAAAAGAATACCTTAAACTAGGTAGAATGGTGCACTGAAGTAACAGCTGTTAATAGCGCTCTTCTATAAAACTTTGTAACCAGCAAGCAAGTAACATTTTGTTCTATAACAGAAATTGGGCTAGAGCCAGTAAGAAAATCAGGCTCCTACCAGTTTAATGGGACATTGTATATTTTTGTTAGCTGCACATTCCATTTCATTCTTATGTTCCTGCAGAGCTCTGGAATGAATGCTTTTGTTCTTTGAGTCATTTGTTTCTGCTTAATTTACTATTTTGTTCTGACACCTTTTCTTGTAACAACGAGTTTCAGATAAGGCTGCAACTGTATTTACTTGAGACAAACAGCTAAATAACTTCTCTAGTGATAAGAAGTACTTCAAGTTGCCGACAAAATCACAATCATTCTTAATCTCTCTTTGCTTGTTACAAGAATCACAGACTCACCAATTCACTGGCATGCTTTTGATTTTCATATTTTTTTTTCTTCCATAATTTTATATTGAACCTCCCCCCTGCTCCCGACCCCTTCATATATCACCCGCTTCACTACTTTCTGGTTTTCCTTATGTAGGTAGGGAGCTATGTTCCCTTTGAAACCATTCTGTTGAACCTAAATACTAGGTACCTAACATAAATATTCAATACCTAAATACTGCAGCAGTCTTTTTCTTGTGTGATTTTTTCCTTACTTTTACTAATTTTGTCTTAAAAATTAGCTCTCATTCTGCTAATTATTGTTTAGTAGCTGACTAGTTACTTTTTTTTTACTCAGTTCATTTAATTTAAGACTGCTGCGGAGTTACTGCTCTTGAGCACATGAGAACTACTTTGTGTATTATACAGTCACCAACAGTGCCTTATTACGTCTCTTTAACCTTTTTTATCTTACAGGTGTAAGATTAAGAACCTCTTTAAAGGTCCTTCACACCAAGTATATTTGATGGGATAACCTAAAAAGTGCTTTTTGACTCATTTCAAGAAAGGAGAAATGCCCTGGGTTGAGGACAGACACTTACAGGCAGTTTTGCCCAAGTCCTGTGATAGGCAAATAACTAAGGTAAGGAAGGGCATGTATGGCATCAGACCAAGTGTAATAATGCCAAGGAGAGCACCAAATCACTACAGACAGAAAGACTATAATTTATGATTATCTTTTTTTAGAGAAGGGAAGGGAAGAAATTCTTTCAGTTGAAAGGAACCTACAAGGATCACCTAGTCCAACTGCCTGACCACTTCAGGGCTGACCAAAAGTTACAGCATGTTAAGGGTCTCAACCAAATACCTCTTTCACACTGACAGGCAATGGGGCATTGACCATCTTTCTAAGAAGCCTGTTCCAGTGTTTGATCTCTTGGTAAAGAAATGCTTCCTAATGTCCAGCCTAAACCTCTCCTGGCACAGCTTTGAACCATTCCCATGCGTACTGTCACTGGATGTCAGGGAGAAGAGCTCAGCACCTCCCTCCTCTATTCCCCACCTCAGGAAGCTCCAGAGAGCAACGAAGCTGCCCCTCAGTCACCTCTTCTCCCAACTAGACAAACCCAAAGTCCTTACCTCAATGCACTTGTAGCTGTCAGATACTGAGATAAACTCATTTGGGGGCTAAATGAGGGAGGATTTTTCTGGATTAGTTTTTTGATATATTAGTTCCCTGGGCAAGTTTACTGCTGTGCTAGATGGTGGTGGTGCTGGTGTGCTGTCAAGGGAGAAAAGCAAACATTTGGGGGTGGAAATACACAGCCAGGGATAGAGGTAGAACTGGCTTAATCTATCAGAGAACCATGCCCTTAAGCAACCTTATCAATTGCTCTTCCTATGGCAATCCAGAATTGGAGCTAACAAGTAGCTTAAAATTCCTTTAATTCACTTCTTCTGAGGCTGAATTTGGAGCAAGTGTTTTCCACGTGAACTTGCTTCTCTATTTCAGACCTGAAGACCTGGCATCAATTGGCTTAAACTAGCTGTTATTCCTTTATAGCTCTAATTGACAGAGGCACAGCACAGAATCTCACATGTACAGGTGCATATATTTTTGTGTGGTATGTTCCTTCTCTTTTAGCTGGATGATGCTGATGCAGTAGAGAGCTTAAGGACCTGTGGTCCAAGTAGCTCTTATAGGTGGCTACATTGAAGTGGAATATGGGTTAATTTGGACACAAATAGCAACCTCTCCTCTGCTTGGGAGATATCATGAAGGGAGTCATGGGGGAAGTACTGTAGAAGGGATAGATATCCTAGACATGACTGGGATCCAGAAGATCCCAATGATATGATATATTGCACTATGGGATGGTTCTAGCAGCAGAGTGACACCTTACAACTTGTTGACTTAATTCTATTGGGAAGAATGAACTAGCAGGTTTATTGTACATAAAACACGTATCTACTTTAGTCAGGATGCACTATACTTATTGTGCACAAATGGTGACCCATGGTAGTTCTGGAGGGCATATGCCAGAATCAGGCAGGTCTGGCACCTTCTGGAGATGCTGAAGTCATTGCCCACATGCTACAGAGTCTACTGTGCATGCACACGTGCATCCCGGGGCTATCTGAGACTTCCAGACATCAAGCAAATGAGCTGAAACTCCTGCCTCAATCAAGCTGTGAAAGATCAGAAAACATGAGGCAAAAAAGTGTCCAATTCCACCTGGACAGAATTCTAAGACTGTAAAAATAGACATGTCCAGAGAAAAGCAAATGTATAGTGAAGTAGGAGTTACACTGATGTCAGAGTTGTTCCCTGTCAAGTTGTTCCTGAGAAGTCAGTGTGTTACCTGTGCTCAGGGGTCGCGAGAGTGCCGTAGTGCTCTCGGCTACATTGAGGAGAGACAGAGCTGTAGTGCTGCAGTCACTGTGGGTCAGGAACACCTGCCTCCTGAATCTGATGCTGAAGATTTTCTTTATCAAGTAAGAACAATTACCTTCCAAAATAAATCACATCGGACATCTAACATCACTATTCAGTTACAATTTGCAGGGATCCAGAGGAATTTTATAATATTCATGTACTTCATGGGCATTTAGAGGTAGATTAGCATAGATACACAGGTACTTAATTTCCAACTCAAAATTAAGACACACAAAACCTCTGCCTGCCACTGCCTAATTCTAGACATGCCTGAACTCCTGAAACAGCTTTACAGCTATGGCTGGGCACTTGCACATTATCTTTACTTTCAGACACAGCAACTCTTCCTTGGATGTTGTGGACAGAAGGCATATGATTGGAATGGGGAGTGTGAAGCTTTAAGGAAGAACTGATGTAACTACAGAATGAGTAAGAACACCATTTTATGAGGTACTGCCTAACCCAAGACTCTTCTTATACCAGATCTGAGGAGACAAGAGCATCTGAGTGCTGTTAAAAAGTTTAAAAAAAAAATCACTGAAATCTGTCTTTTGCTAATTCTTGACTCCAAAATTCCCTTCTCTCTCTAGTTTTTTGGTTCATTTTCCCTTCTTCCCCAATTAGGAGGCAATTTTCTTCCTTTGAGAACATTTCAAAAAAATTGTTCTCTTTTTATCCAACTTCAGTGTCTCTGTTAGCCTTCAAACCTTTTCTTACTTTTTTCCTTGTTTTCCTTGAACTGTTTCTGTATTTTTTATCATCTTTGCTTTCACTTTTGTTGTTATTTATAACCCGAGCGATGGCAAGGCATCTGTAGAGATTTGGAATGAAGAAGAGTTTTCACTACTGGTACTGAAGCACACTCTTCTTTACGGAGTAGGGACATTATTCCTGATTTAATCCTCAGACAAAAGACTTTATTGAAAGACAAACTTCTCCTAGTTTATGCATTCTTCACAGAGCTATAGGAAAAATACTTTTGATGGAAAAAATAACATAAGTTCCATAAATATTCAGGAATTACTTCCTACTATGCATATAAAAAAGATCAGGCATTCACAAAATATGCCAGATTGTATTTTGTGAAGTGTTATTTAGAATTATGGTACTACTCAGTGCTTTACAAATTTACTGTAATAACTTTTATTCATGCCTGAGTTTACTTTGCTGCTTCGCCTTCTTAACTAATGTTAATGTTTTTATTCCCATAAAGAATAGTTCCCAACAGATAAGAAAGCTGCTCTCTTAAAGTTTCTATGGTTCCTTTCTTGCCTTTACATTTCTTTCTTTCATGTTTTTCCTCTAGTGGAAGCTGACATGGTCTTTAACAGCACCAAATACCTTTTTTCTCTACTGCAGTTTCAGCTGCCCATCCATATAATTTTGTCTTTACAGTATAGTAACACTGAGGAATTGCAGTCAATGAGATTGAGATCCCTCAGTGCCAAGAACTTTGTGCAAGTATGATCAAAAAAACCTGACCTCTACTCTGAAGAACTTTTGGTGTAGTTTAACAAAAAGCCTGAGGTTAGACCTTGATAGTTGCCTTTATTTTTTTTTTAATGCCACTTTAGACAGACACCACAAAACAGCTCATTGTAGTCTTGGCTTCATTGATATGCAGCTTTACACCATCATTTGTGGTGCATTCAAACTATTCATTCATATCTCTGTGGAGTTAGCCCAATTTCTCATTTCTAAAAAACCACCTGTTAATTTAGCTTAGAGCTGATAGTCTAAATCTGTAACTGAGATGTTTGCCACTGAGAATTAAGTAATTATTTTGTTGAATCCAGACATGTGTATGCCAGAACTGTTAGTGTCATGTAATATAACTCACACAGCAGAATTTGTTAAAAGATTTTAAAGAATGTTTTTTATGCAGTGTTTTGCTGACAAATGCAAACAACCTGGACAGACTGAGGAAGGATTTCCTGTTGTAGAATACAAGACTTTTGCCATATCAGGTGTAAGCATTGCCAGAATCCTTTATTCATGTTTGATTTATCGTTTAGTGAATTCTTTCGGTAAGGAAATCAGGTCCATGACTGAAATTCATGGAGTCATGTTACCGTCTTTTCAAAAAGATACCTAGGATGCTTTCAGTCCATAGCTTTTTGGTTTTTTTTTTTTCAGTTGAGCCACTTAATCCCTAAAAAACTCAGTATCACTCTGAAACTATTCATAACCGGAACATTCCATCTTACTGATCAACAGCCTCTTTCAACACATGACTTTGCAAAAGTGTTTTATTAGAGTTGATCAAAAAGAGGTCTTATGCCTAACTTCTTGTGATTTAACTCATCTGAAGGATATGTTGCAGCATAGAGGATTAATTTAGAGGTAGCCTCCATGTAGGTTATGGGAGAAGAGAAGAGAAGAGAAGAGAAGAGAAGAGAAGAGAAGAGAAGAGAAGAGAAGAGAAGAGAAGAGAAGAGAAGAGAAGAGAAGAGAAGAGAAGAGAAGAGAAGAGAAGAGTATTGCAGAAGGGACCTAAACAATCTTCTAGTCTAACTGCCTGACCTATTCAGGGCTGACCAAGAGTTAAAGCATGTTATTAAGGGCATAGTCCAAATGCCTTTTAAATAGACAGGCTTGGGGCATCAAACACCTCTCTAGGAAGCCTGTTGCAGTGTTTGACCACCCTCTTGGTAAAGAAATGCTTCCTAAAGTCCAGCAAAAACATCCCCTAGTGCAGCTTTCAACTGTTCTTATCGCTCTTCTCACTGTTAGGTGTTCTTCAGTATGGCAGGATTTTCCTATCTAAAGGTCATAAAAACGGCAAGCGAAACTGGCACCTGGAATGATAATTACACAGTAAATACCTGAGTCCTAATTCAAAATCCTTCTAGATAGAAAAAAAGCTTAGTTCCGGAAATCTATTAAGTTAATGAGCACTTTTCCATTTGTTTTTGAAGACCCCTCGCTTCTCACCATTCTGCTTGTGTTTTTCTCAGAATTGCCATGACCTAAACATCTCTTGGCCTAATTCCAGGCTAAGTCCTCAAGATCTAGAAGCTGAACACAACTGACACACACATGCAGAGAATCACCTGGATTTGGGATGTCCTATGTTTCTGTTCTTGCTCAAAGGATTACTTCACAACGTGGGCCTCCCTCTTATAGGTAAGTGTTTTAGCCATTAAACATCACGCTGGCTTTTGTTCCCTTGGCATATGTATTTGCCTTTAGAAGTTTTGCATTTCCTTGTGTCTGATGATACAACTTTGAAAGGAATGGTGGAATTGCATCCTCTTGTAACTTGCCTTTTGAAAGGAAAAGAGTAAGCCAATTCCTTAAGCACAGCTGACACCATTCCCAATGTGAGGGCTCTTGTGCTTCTCGATCTTGAGTGGGTGAAAATACCTGGTATGGTCCTGGCTCAGAAAGGAGTGGGAGTAGGAATGCAAACCTGGGGTTGTTTCCATTTGTTTGTTTGTTTTTCTCCTGGCAAGTTTTAGGCAATTACATCCTTAGCTCATGGATTTGTGGCATTACCCTTTTGTGTAAGCTCTCGTGCATGCATGAAGACACCCAGCTCTGAGTCTGGATACCAGATGCAGCTTTCTTCACATATGTTTTAGGTTTTGAAGGACTAGACTGTAATTGCATGTTTGTTTAATGTATGTATTCTTAGTCAAAATTATTTTAAAAGATCAAAATATATGCATTAGCCTTATTTATCAACTGCCTTTTGTTAGTACTCTCTGGAATTCCCTCATTAATGGTAAGGTCATATTAATACAAAAGCAATTTTATTCTTTTTTAAATTTAGCTCTTGAGAATAATAGAACCAGAACATTTACTAGAGACAGTTTGAGGGATTAGCTTATGTTTCCACGTAAATAATGCTTAACAATAAAGCCCCATAACTTATAGACTTTTTTCAAATAATTTAATTATTCATCAAAACCAAGCACAGACTTTGTTACTGTCAAGTTGATTTCCATTTATGGTCTTCTATCCATGTCAACAGAAAAATACACAGACATGTCAAATTTCAAGCAAGAAAATGCAATTCTTCAATGTACGGAATTGAAGAAGAATTCAAAAGGTGAAGATAACTGCTGCTAAGAGAAAGGACATGGGAGAACAGCCACAAAATAAAATTAACTGTAGCACTTAGTTATCCTTCTGATTCTCCTGTTATCCTTCTGCATTTCGTTGCCTTTTCCTGCTTTTAACTGTTTTCCTCTTTACTGTTGTACAGTTCACTGGACCTACTGTTTTCCTCTTTTGTTAATAATGCCTTATAAAATCTCTCATCAAAATAAATTTATTTTGTATGGATTTTAAAAAGTAACACACCCCACGGTTTCATCCTGTTGATTAAAAGTACAGTGTCAGTACAACTTCAGGTCTGATGGGCTGACCATAGTAAATTGAATAATTAATCTCTTAGTAAAAATTGTCTAGAATAATTTCCATTTGTTCTTTCCCCATTTTTCATAGTTTCTTTCTATTCCATACCCTCTATTTTTTGTTGTACTAATGATCAATTTAAAACTCCTTGGTCAGGAGCCTAGTTTTTTTCTAATATATAGCATACATAATATATAGCATATTCTATGAACAACACAGCTGGAAAAATTAGGATGGGACGAAGAAATCTGTGAGCTTTTTTTTTCTATTTTTTTTATTTTAATTTATCACTTGTTTGACCTTATTGCTCCAAAGCTCCAGGTGGAACTGAGCTGTTATATGCTGAGAAACAAATATATGACAAAACATGATAAATCCAAAAGAAACTGAGTTGTAATCTGAAACTGAATGAAATACAAAATCTGAAGGGAACACACAGCAAACAAAAGGAATTGGGAGAATGGACAAAGGATATACACATCTAATATGACTGCACGGATTATTTTATGCAGTTGGTGGTTCCAACTTTTTTACCAACCTTATTAACATCTAGAAGATCTAATTCCTTTATTTACCTCTCTTAAATATTTAATATCTTTGTATACTTTTCAAATGCACTTTATCCTGATTCACCTAAAAAGACAAGTATTTTATAAAAATATTTCCTCTTCAGCATAATAAAATCCTAGAAAGTTTTAGATGCCTGGTTATTTCAATAAATTATGTGAGAAATGAACAAAAGTTTCAGGAATTCCTAAACAACTGAACATGCCATCTTCAGCTACAATTTCATTGTGGCCATCTCAAAAGCACTCTAGTGCAGATGACAACTCTTTCTAGATTTACAATAGCTAGGGTGCTAGTAAGGATCTAACAACATTAAATATTTGTTCAGTGTACAAATCATTGGCACCTTGCTTATGATTTTGTACTGCCTTGCAGTCACTGTAGTGGCTGCAGTGCACGCCTACTGAAAAGTGGAAAGGACTGGTAAGCCCTAATACTAGTTAATTTGATGTTGAAAAGTCTTTTTAGTACCTTTCAATGCTCAAAACAAAATTTTTCCTTTACTGTCTTTGAGATGGCCACTGTTTCTGTTGTAATATATCTTCTGATATTATTTTTTCTTTGCCATATTCTACTAACATTCAGGGAATTTTCTTGTAAAATCTCTGAGAAACCACGTAAACATCCTAAATGTCTCATGCGGTCACTGTCTTACATTCCACCCAGGCTAGCCTTGAAATCTGCTTGTAAGAAGTGGTATTACACAAATAAATTTAAATTTAATTTTTGGAGAGAATTTTGAGAATCTCACCTTCCTTTTCACAAGCTGTTTAAAGAGCGCAGTGCACGTATGTTTATCTGGATTGTTTTATGACCATTCAAACATACTACTTTTGAGCACTACTTTGCAAGTCCACTGATTTGATAACTCAGAGCAAATAAGAAGGTAGCACGTTTATATTTAACACATTTTGTGTCTTTACTATGCATATATGCACAGCTGCTGTCTCCAGAATGCACAATTGTGATTCACAAAGTAGTCAGTAGTAAAGTTTGTTGTTGTTACTCTATGCCATAAAGCTAAAATTTTGCTTTTCCTGAGCCATGTGTAGCAGTCTAACAACCAGTGCTGTTTCATTTCAGTAACAACAGAGTGTATGTTAAGAAACTAAGCCTGTGATAATAAATTAACATAATTTTATTTGTAAATAACTCCTAAACCAGCGTGCTGTTCATATTTCACAGCCTGACTTTTGTTAATGGCTACTTAACAGCAGAATTAATGTTCATTGTATTTTTATACTTCTCCTTTTTGAAAAGGATCATCTCCTTTGAATTTTTAAGTGTTACTCTGGATTTTGTGGTGTCTGTTTATGTGTTGTTTTTTTTATCCCCCAGACTTATAACTATTTCTTAACTTCAAAAAAAAAATTAAAGTTTCGTTTATTTTTTCAGAGTATTGCTTAGGAAGGGTTTGTCACTCAGTGAGAAAGCAATTGTGCTGGGCAGGATCTTCCAGAGAGAACTGGGACACAGGCTGCCTCTGAGCTCAGCGTAAATAGAATTAATTTCTCCTTAACAGTCCCCAAACTGTCCTGATTTTCTTGGAGGTTAGATCTTTTGCCTGATATCACATTTCTCTCTTTATATTTTAACATATCCTCTCACCCAGAACTTACCTCCCACAGCTGTTTCTTCTATAGTGATGGATCTTTGCTTTGTTCTCATGCAAATTTTACCAAGGCTGCCTTAGGTACTGTCATCGTGTTAATTGCCAGTGTGTAATGGGGTCAAATACCCTTCTCTGGGTATGTCAGCCTCAGTCTTCAGTGGACACAGAGAATCTGCTGGTAGCAGAAAGAACGTAACTTCAACACACAAGAGACTGTCTTTTTTGTGGGCATTGTCCAGGGTTCTGTCTACCTGTGATTTACAGGCTCGTACTTTTTAGGACTCATCTTAAACTATTGTTCAGACCAGGAGTGTGTTGAGATAGGAGGATCTGATTTTTGCAGATATTTTAGGGGTTTTGTGGGGTTTTTTTTTGCCTTTGGCATTATGAAGGATCACCTGCAGGCTCTATTTAACTCTGCTTTTTTCAGGGATATAGAGACATTGGCAATACTGTCATCTCTCCTGTCTTTTTTCTGTACTTTTAACTGGTTTTTTTTTTATAAAAGTGTTGAAAAGTATTGGAGTCTTATGTATGGTGCATGTTGATGTAGAACAGATGTTGCATGGGTCTGTTTACATTTCACATCTATTGAGAAATTACCTGCGATTAGAGAAAACTGGGTTCAGTGACACAACCAGTCCTGCGCTCTCTTTGGTGGACAGATAGAGAGAAGACGGTACGGGATCCATCTCCATCCTCCTCAAAAATCCCATTGGACAAGTGTAGCATAGAACTTCGTCAGTGTAAAGAGGTTTTTAGCTAATGATTTGGAGCTATAATGGCTTCATAGCTATGCAGAAACTGCTTTTCATAGTACTTGCTCCACAACCTCCCTATACTTCACTGAGCCCCTCAATTAAAACAGTATTTCTCTGTGAAGAGCTTCTCAGGATCTCTGCTCAGCAGCTCTGTGTGTCTTGATCTTTCCTTCACTACAAGTTCAAAATCCACAGGAGGTTCTTTGGCATTTAGGAGTCCTGCCAGAGTAAAGTCTGGACTCTTGTGGCATTTTTGGAAAATGGGAGGTAAGTAGTAGAGAATCAAGACAGTCTGATGAAGGAAGGGTATCTGAAAGGAAGGTATTTTGGGGACAGGATGACTGAGCTAAGTAGCGTGGGAGAGAGGCCACTGCCTGAGATTTTGCCAGTAATTTGGCTAGCACTTCAAAGTTTGTAAGACTTCCTGCAGATTTTCCATGAGCCACCACAAACCCTAGCCTACCTTAAATTGCTCCTGGTCATTGTGACACTCTGAATTCACCCCTGGTCACCTTTCCAGATTGGTCTCACATAATTGTTCTCATCTATTGGCTTTTGCCAAGATCCACTGCAGAAAACTAATTACTATTTCTAGGTCTACCATAAAAATCTGAAAAACTGCATCATAACACACTTGCTGACCACGCTTTTCTCAAAGTTTCTCAAGGAGCCTGAAAGCAGTTTAAATTTCACTAAAAATAGCAACAACAATGGTAATGATGATGTGATAGACAGACCCTACCTATGCAGAATGTGAAGTCAGAAGGACCTTTCATGAGGTTTTTGGGTAATGGAGAATAGTGCTAAGCAATTCTCGGCATGAATTATAACTTCTTGCATCTTCATCATCAGGTTTTTAAACATTAATTTGTTTTGCATTGTAGCAGCTAGCTATTTCAGTTTAGAATTCAGTTCAAAATCAGAGTAAAAGCAGAAGTTAGCATAAATGGCTGTATTTCTCCTTACCGTGTGAATGCCAGAAAATCTCTACTCTGCAAAATATTGGTATGCAGCACAAACAAATACATGTTGCAGCTACCCTCTCCATAACTAAATGCGTATTTCCACAGACACAAACTCAAGTGCCAGTTATAAACTTCAGTCCTGAAAATGGGCTAAAACGTACGATCCTATCCACTTAACCTCTAGCAGCATCAATCCTGCTCAGCAAACAAATCAGAAATTCTCTATTAAATACGCTTTTTCATGTCAGTCGCTTGATGAAAGAGGCTTGAAATAAATGTTTCTGAAGAAATGTTGATGTCATCTCTCTGCATAGAGTACAGAGGTCATTAAACATCATTTCATCTAAATTATTCAACCCTTGCCTGAGTTTAATTTTGTTTCCACCTACACTCATATCCAAGCATCCCTGGTGAGACAGTCACTAGTGTTAATTGCTGGGTCAATTTCACAATGTTGATTACTATCTGCTAGGAAAAGGATCAAGCCCACCATCTGATTTGCCACAGATCACCAAACAACTGAGAGATTACAACAATTTAGTCCTTGCCAAACTAGACAGATGGAATTCAACTACTGTTTTGCAAACTTCTACTTCTGAATAGTTCTACAACAGCAAGAAACTCTCCAAAACCCCAAATCTTAACTTTTTATGAGCTGCCAAGTGTGAACTTACTATTCTGTTCATATATATACTGTAAAATTACACCACAAGTAACAAATATGAGAAAATTGGAGTATTCCATCATAGTACTGAGAAGACTTTTTTCCACATATTATGCCAGATATGCCTATAGATTCATGAGCAGAATTGGAGCAAACAGCTCATCCTAGGCTGTACATTTTCATTAGCTCTCCAACTTGTGTTGTAGCCTTAGTGGCACTCTGCCATTGCTGTAGGTGATAGTGGAGCTGTGGTCAGACGTTTGTCACTAGTCATCTAAAGCTGATTGGAACATGCAATAACAGTAAAAATACTTGTCCAGCCTACATTTTTGTTCCCACATCACCAAATTTGTGGGAGTCACACTGGAGCTAGATGACAGTAAAAAAATTGCAAGAGTGCATTGGTCTTATGCAGTATAGACAGGTGACATTCCTTTGAGGTTGGACAATGTTTCAAAACCCACTTAATATGTTCTGCCTTTCCTAACCATTGTAGGTAAAATGCCTAAATTTTTCATCCCTGCTATTAATGGGTTTTCTGCATTGAACTAATTCTTGTTGAGGAATTAAAAGCACTTGTGATCAAATACCGTTGATAAATATGAGAGACTGGCGTTTCTGTTACAGCAACAAAGTGCTTTATTTTACCAATTTGCAAATTAATATAATTATGTCCCAGAAAAAGACCATCAAACCTGAAATTAATTTAAAATAATGCTGCAGATGTGGTATCAAGCAACACTAATGGTGAAGCCCTAAAATTTTAATTCCTAAAAAAGTTGTGGAAACATAATAAGCAGATTTATATAGCAGCGTTATCAAGGACATCAGGGCCTACATAGGTGTGGGACATATACCCTTATCTTTAAGTGCTAACGTTTGGGTTTTCATGAGAATATTCACATTTTTGTTTTAAATTGGTTAGAAAATCAAAATTAAAGTAGTACTGTAGAGCCATAATGAATGTTCTTGCTCACACTATAATGGTATTTCATGAAACAAATGGTTATAATTTAGAAAATCTGTAGTTAAAGCAAAATTACCAGAAGTGAACAGGTAATGATATAAAGAAAAACTTGTTTTAAAATTGTTTGTTTTTCTCAGATCATTATCTTTCTAATGTAAATGAGTAGCAATATTTTAAATTTGCATTTTTGTGCATTCTAAGTCTAAATGCTGTTTGATATTCTAGATTCCTCTCCATACATTCTTAAAATGCATTTAATCAAGTGCTATCTTGCAGTCCTTTGAAAAAGTAGCACTGCCATTGTTGTCCCAATTGCACCTGAAAGACGCGTGTTTAAGATTCTGAGTGACTGAGAGACCATAGACTTGTACTTGATTGGTTTGCATTTATCAAAGGAAAACTGAAAAGATTGAGGTTCTAATATATACATCTGCTTAGAAAGGTCACTTCATTTCATTCATTGGGGACTTCTGTCATAGCAAGGTGTTATTCTTTGACAGATTCGGTAAATAAAAGTTACATCCTGAGCTGTGGCTGGCATTGGTAGAAAAAAAGATTTTACTGAAAACATTCAATTCAGTTACCTGTACCTGATTCTTTAAGGGAAGAATCCATAAACCAGCTGATTTTTTTCCACCAAAACTCTCCTTAGGAATACTATAACAATTAAAATGGCTCTTCCCTAAACTTCAAAATGAAGCTGTCAAAGCCAAAACTCTCCAAGCCAGAACATTCTTATCAGTGCAGAAGAATTTGGGATCTCATTAGTAATGCAAATTGCCTAGGCAAATAGTCATTGTCAAATTCACTGGAGAACAGAATATTCCTGTTGAACAAATTACTCACCAAGAATCACAGCAACAACAGTGAAGAGCACAAAGGCATTCCTCAATAAATAACTTTTAACATCATCCTTTGTTATGCTCTGCACTTTTTTTTTTGCCAAAAGTGTACGTTTCCGGACTCCTTTTTGAATGCGTTCCATCCTACTTCCAGTTTTTGGATCTTCTCCGTTACCTTTAGTCATCTGTCTTACAGAAAGTTTTATTTTATTTAACTTCTGTCAATATCCCTTCAGAAAAGTGGAAGACTCTTTTTCGTGGGAGGTACTGGAGAAACCTGCAAGACAAGAAATATCAAACATTGCAATAAGATCTTAGAGGAATGATTAGCCATATGTTTACATGGAAGCAAACATTCTTCATGTTTCAGTAAAACTTACACCCTTTGTAATATCTAAGTTGTTGATTGAATTTTTTGATAAATAGCCTCAAAGACTGTTAAAGAAGTCTTTGAAATCAGGATTATATGGACTGATCAGATATGTGTCCCGTGTCTTCAGAAATTAAACTGAATTGCTGTCATGCTTTAAAACCCAGGAGTAACTTTTTTTGTGGTAGCTAGAGATATACTAACATAAAATTAGTAAAACTCATAGAAGCATAAAGAGCTATAATGATTACAACAATCTGTTCGGCTTGGTTTTCATCTGTTTAGCAGGCCCATATTATCTGAAAAATATTCTAGCCCACCTCCACATTAACCATCAGAGAGAAATATTTTGCTTTAACTGGTATGTTTAAATGTTCTGCATTTCAGATGTTCTTAAGCTGTTGAATGCATTGCCTGAATTCCTCCTGTTCACACGGCAAAATGCAGCAGGAGTTGTTTATTTATCCCTCAACCACTATTTAGAAGATATGCCTTTGACAGTTTTATGTTGATAACTTTAATCTTTGAAGTGTATAAACTCTCCAGAGCACATCTGTAAAACATCAGAAGTTATACTCCACTTAGCTTGTCGCTTCAGACTGTAATACAAGTTCACATTACACTGCAAAATATTGCTTAGCTTGGCCTGACAGCAATTATGGGGATATAATATGATTTTAAGAAATCACACACTGAATCAACCTTAAAATGTTTTAATATTAAAATTCCTTCATTAGGGCATTATTGTTCATTTTTTTTTTTTTTTTGGTGACTGCTTGGTATGAATAATGGAGCCCATACAAAGGTAGACTTTTCCAGACTGAGAATCCCGTTTCTGAAGTCTTAGTAAATAGACTGGCACATTTTTATGAAGAAATTAGAAATTTAAAAGCTGGATAGAGTTGGTTGCTTCCACTGAAATATCTCGCTATTTATACACAGTCCAACTCTAACTTATTTTTAATAGATTTAGTGCCTAAATACTTTTTTTAAAGGAAGAACTTAGAATGCAAACACACAGGGTTTTCAAACAACATATTTTAGAGCAAATATGTCACTTTTTTTTTTTTTTTTAGGTAGGATTTGATAGCTTCTTCTACCATAAGCTTCAAGATTGGCAGTTTAGTACAATGTCCTCTGTGAATTTTAACAGAAGGCTATATGCTTTGCTTCTTTAGAGAGTGGAATGATTCTGAACTAGATATTTAAATTAGTAAGTATTCTAGCTTGGACACAACTACTCTGTGCAAGCAGGATTTTTTTTTTCAAAACAATTCATTTTAGTATTTTGTTAAAAAAAAAAAAATCATTCACAGTGGCTTTTCTTTCCAAGATGATTAATCTGTCCTTTATAACTTACATTGAGATCAAGAAAGAACATGCATACAGCCAAAAGGGTCGTTACAGTAAGTAACATGCAAAGACAGAGTGTGAAAAATTAAGACTTTGTACTCAAAACCCACCAAGTGAAATGATCAGCTCACCTTTTCCAATCTTCAGTACCCTAAGAACACGGTGGTGGCAGATATGGCAGGGGGTTCCCAGCAAACACAACAGAGCTGCAGAGTTGAGCGAGCAGGAGACAGAGAAAGCTGACAATCTGCATGTGCTCTGGAATACAGCAATTTACGATCCCTGTAACTTAAGGAAAGGGGAGGAGACTGTTAGCCCAGCTCTGAAAAAAATAAAAACACATCAGAAGAGAGGGGAAAGCTGAGCTTCTGGAATATTGACTAGTTTTGGCACAGTGAAAGCAGGGTCACTTTCTTTGTTTTTCCTTTTAGACCACTTTCACGCTTTGTCAGTTTAGCTTCATTAGAAATGCAAAATCAGAACCCAGGAAGAACTAAAGGATCACACATACACACTCACACACAGAGACCAGGGCAGGCTGGAGCACTTCTTCATTAGATATTCCAGACTGGATATCTGAAAAGCCTAAGCATAATTATGTAACACTATTACTTTTTTAAATTAATGGTAAAATTTGTGAGCGTGCTAGTCTGTTCTAAAAAGAGACGTGGTGTGAGGCTTTCACGTATTTTCTAATTCTCAAAGACAGTTATTCATGATGTACTCTTCCCAGGGTGGGGAACCAGACATATCTTTCAGAAGCAACTGGAGCATTATCAAGAATAGAGAAAAACATAATCAGCTGTAGTTCTTTGTGTGTTTCTTGTAGATATTCAAAACACATGATGAGACTTGCCTCTTGTTTAGTAATTTAAACTCACTGGTACTAAGCTCCATTCAGCCTGTTTCAATAGCATGGAATGAATTATGAAGGGAAAAGCGTAAAACATCCACTTTTAAGAAATAAATAGCCTTTGGGTTTTTTTAGCATTTAAAAGTTTGTACTATTGAAAAGATGTTTGCAGAGGAGATTCAGGGGAATTCCTAAAGACCTTCTTTCAGTTTTTAGAGGAACACTTTTGTTTTAAACGTTGGCAAAGTCAGTTTAAAATATCCAATAATTACATTTCACTGCATCTTTCATGAGATTTTTAAGTATATTTTCTTAAAAGACTAACAAACACTGCAAATGGAAATTTATGGAAATTTATGCTTAACATCTAATTTAAGAAGTTTATTTATAGATCATGTGGTTTTTAATGTTTTTTTTCCTGGAAACTCATTTTAAGTGTACTGAAATAATCTTCTGTACTAGACACACAACAAACAGTTAGGTCCAAAATAAAATTAAGAGCAGTGTTACTTCCACACAGTCACAGTAATGGTTTTCGTCAGGTGTTTTCTAATTTAAATGCGTTTCAAATACTGATGTATAAAATAGAGAAAGAAATCTTACAGTATAATGCAAACTTGCTCATGATTAATGTAGGTTTGAGATTGAACTGTGTAGTGCGGAATCTTGATCTTATGTATCTAACTTAAAGAAAATAAACATCTAAATTAAGCTATTGACTTAAAAAAGCAAGAAAAAATGCTGACAGCTTGTGTTGCAAAGACAGAAACTCATGCTGTATTTTCTTACACCTGGCAGCTTAAATGTCTATCTCATTCTTACTTTTCATGGTGCAGTTTTTAAATACTTTCACCGTTTTGCCTGGAGATGGGAACTGACCTCTTAACTGACCTTTGGCCTTCAGTGATCTGCTTGTTTGATCTTTCTTTTTGGAGTATGGCATGCTTTCTCTGAAAGCTCCCAGATAAGGACTTAATTCTGCCCTCTGTTCATATGAATAGTAATGTTCCAGTCACCTTAATGGGACAGAAGTCAGACCCCAAACAAAGTGATCCAAATGTATCTCATAATTTGATGCTTTCATTAATAGTGGAATCTATGAGAAACAAAGATAATCCTGTGAGAGAATTTGCTATTCAGTGAGACAAAATGAAAATAGCCAACAAGCTTAGCTTATCTTCAGCAACGATGCTCTTATAAGCTCTCAGTTAGCAACAGACTTTATGACACAGTCCTTAGAAAAAATTATTTGTAAGAGCCTTTTGGCAACATGTTCTTGTTCAAAGTTGTCTTTCTGTCTTTTTTGCTCTCCACCCTTTCCTGACATCCCTTTCTTTTATTGATTTTAACTTTGACAGTGAAATAAGGAAACAATGTTATATAAAGAATATTATCCTTTCTATCACAATAAACATGTATTTTAGAGATCCCTGGCTAGCCATAAATAAGCCACAATTCACAGTATAGTGTCGTCCTGCAATACATGAAATGACAATGCACTGGAATTTCCTTTTACATATACAATAGATTTAACAGTTGTAGTATACAGTACTTAACTTTAGGACTAGGACAGATTTGAAAAGTTACTGGTTAAGTGCTTCTATCTGTAATTTTCAGTAGTATTAGTTTCTAGGAGAAGCAACTTAAAACATAAACGTTACTAGAAATATTGTAGACTTTAGATTGGATCAACCAACACTAAGGACATCCAAAAGCATTGGTATGTTTTATGGAGTAACACAGAGCAGAAGTCATTGGTGTTACCAACAGTTTCAAATTGACAAAATATTTTTTACATGCTTCAGAGTTTTTGCAATAAAATCAACAAGGAATATCCTAAGGCCTTGATGAGCCTGTCTGTGCAGTTATATTAGTTCAGCATTCTGATTTGTGCTTTGGGTTTCAGTTTCAGCCCTTTGACAATGCAGCAGGTGGCTTGCAAATCAGGGAAACAAAAGTATAGGGTTAGGATTGGATTTAACTTGAACCTCCTCCCCACAGGCAGTGTGGATGCAGGCAGCTGAAATCACGTCTCAGTAAACTCAAGCCCTGTTTGGTTGTGGCTGACAAAATCAGTCAGTAAATGTACTTTGCATGTTGGCAGAGTATCTGAGTGCCTTTGTAAAATAAGTAAAGTTATTAGAGCTGAAGCTGCTGTTCAAACACAAAGTATTGTCATTTTCAGCTGACTAGAGCTATCAAACAAAGACCCAGGGAAGTCAGTTGTAGCAAATGCAAGAAGTGGAAATGAAGCAACAAATTGTACAGCCATTTCATTTCCGAGATAGGAATAAATCTAGTACAAGAGTGCATGGATCTCAGCTGAAATAAGCATTTTAACATTCAAAGTAACCCTGTGCTCACATTAATAAATCAGCACTATAAATTAATACTGTCTGAATCTTTGAAGTATGGAGTTTTAGGTAGAAGCTCAGTGAAGTATTGTTGAAGCCACAGTGGCAAAATCGGAATAAAATTCTTGTGAAAGAACGTGTTCATTCATAGTAAATGGTATGTTGGTATCTCCCTACTCTTCAATTAAGTGACAAAATAAGAATACATGTGACTCCCTTGCAAGCTCCAATCCAGTTTAGAACTTTTAATTACCATTATACCCTGTGGTACCAATGACGAACTGCATCTCTAAGAGGCTGAATTTAAACCATACAAGTTAGCAAATAGTTGGTAGAGACAACACACAGCCTTAGGCTCCTAAATATTTCCCCAGGACCATTGCATTTTTTTTTTCCTGAGATACTTGGTCAGCTCTTGCTTTTTTGAGCATACTAAAAGGAGTATGAGAAATTAAGGTTTGCTGTTTGTTGCTTTTGAAATCTGTTTATCGCAGTGGGGTTTCTCAAATTATTCAGCTTTGGCCAGCCAAATGTGAAAATATACTTAATTTTTCATTAAGATCTCATTCAGTGGAAGTTAACACCTTTCCTTATTGAAGACAGTGGGAAGAGGTAGCATGCTGTAATTTATATACTTGCACATGCTCTACACACATAAAAAAGGCATAGGCTATGTTCTGTTAGCAAATATGAAGAGATGCAGGAAAAGATCTGTAGATCCATAGTTGGTATTGAGGACATGGCATCTGCAGTGTGCACACTGCAGGAGTGTTACTTTGGATTAGTTCTAATCTTGTTTTGTGGTCCAGACACCCATTAGGGCTTGGACTGTATGGTCTGGTTTTCTCCTAAAGGAGTCCAAACTAGTCTAAAACTAGTCCATGATATGAATCAAAGCATGTTGCTGTCAGTCACTTTTAGTAGAAAACTTCCTCTACTGATCACGCGGAACTTGAGCTTATCTTTGATACATTGCAAATCATTAGTCAAGCTCAGTTATCAATGAAATTTATATTCTAAATTGTTCTGTTTAGGGTAAAGATTAAATTATTATTATAAAATGCTACTTCTCCATCAAAACAACATTTCAAAAGCAAAGTGTTTTGACTGATATTGGGTAGAAAGATAAGTAGCAATGGCCAATCTAATCAGAAGAAGTCAGATTTTCAGTTATCTGTTTCTACATTTCTGTTTATTTTTCTGTTACAATCTTAACATTGCTCACTCAAACTAGCCAATAAATCCTCTTGATAATTTTTTTCCTATATTTTAAGGTCTTGTGCCATGAGAATAGTTGTGATTTTATGCTTTCGAGTTCTGTCAGTTGTCAGTCGAAAGTTGTACAACAAAAACGCAGCATTCCTTTTCTACTCTGTGAAAATTCCCAGCAGAGAAACATGAACCTCTAGTGTCTCCATTCAGCATCATGGGCTGTCTGGGCCTTAACACATACTGTATGTCTGACTGCAGCTGAATAGCCAACCTTGTTTCCTTTCAGCACAGGGATTCAGATCACCCACTCACTCCTGGGAGAAGGGGGAAGGGAAATGAAGTTATACCAGTAGAGGATGCGGCTCACGAACTGTTCCCCTGACTGTCTTATCAAGAATGTGAATGTCTGTATGTACAATGGAGCAATTCTCACCAAAGAATGGGCAAGATTGTCTGGGAAGGATGGGAGATAGGATGGGATTGTGTCATTGTAAGAAATCGGATGGGATTGCATCGATAGCTGATAGCCTTTCAGATCCAAACTGCTGTATACTGTGGCTTCACTGGCTTTCCCACAGCTAGTCACAACCAGTTAAATGTGCAGTGAGGGACAGACAGGTTCATTTGAAAAGTTAATACAGCATTGTGGCTAGTTACAAAAGAATATGGCATTGGAGCCAGAAACCTGCTACCACTTTTGTCTCATGTTCCTCTCTGTTTCCTCTTCCTGATTTCTTTTTCTTTTAAAACCTTTTCTCTGATCAGCTGTAAACTTTGGTAGCTTGTAAATCCACTGAGCTACTGAGAGTCCCCTGGGGAAGCTCTGGCTGTAAGTACACACTGTCACAGTATACTCTAAATTGTGACCTCCAATCCCTTCTGGTCACAGTAGCAACACAGCAATGATCCCATACAGGCCCTGTTTTGGGATAACAGCACCAATGGTGGGTGTCCCACTGGCTGAACCATTTTCTGCCTTTATTCCCTACCAGACTGGCCTTTGAAAACCACATTTCTTGGATCCTCTGATGCTCTTTATACTGGATGTTCTTTACTCAGGGCAAAGGCTTATCACTAGTACATGTGCTAGCCTGTACGACAGACATGATCTCAGACTCTTTTTTCCTTTTTCAGGGCTTTGTTTTACTGACATGATCTCCTTAAACAAAGCAAGGACAGATAAGTGAGAAACAAGACTAAAGAGAAATCTGCATTTCTGAATTAGAATCTGGTACTATCTGCATGAAACACGTTTCATACAAAGCATTGCTTTTCATTTGACACCTTATCCCATAGTTATTTTTATAATTAAACAATGATTTATCAGCTGTTTAATACATCCTAGTGTGATATTAGCATAGCAAGTAAGACGAATACAAAGCAAACCACTCATTTGTATGAAGTTTATTTAAGGAAACTCATTTATTTGGAGCAGTAAGCTAATGTGACTTTTTAAATACACATTTACTACTATGGCATCATAATTACTGCAATCAAGACACATAAAAATCTTTTGTAAAAATAATTATAATTTAAAAACACACAGCTCAAAGTTGCTTTTATAATAACGACTATAATAGCAACTGTTTAGCATTTGGACATTTTTTTGGCAGGAGGGCTTTGCATTGTTTATTGTGAGAAAGAAACAGGCTCTGAGAATGCATGCAAATTTTCAGCAAGGGCAAAAGCAGCATTAGGTTGGGAAAACAGCGTAGCAGAAAGTCGTCTTTCCCTCTATTTTTCTAGTTCACATAAGCTGAGATGATTTAAAGCCATTAGTTCTTCTGGATGATCTCTGTTCAATATACCATGCAAGACCTCAAAATATCTCTGCTTCTTATGTATCCCTGGCACCCAGACACTCAGGCTGTGTGCTGGTCAGCCTTTATTCTCTTGCTATATTTTTTGTTCTGAAATTCCATTCTCTGTTGGGATACAGGTCCCACAGAACTTACTGGTAATCTGTGATTTACTTAAAAGGAAATAGGAAGAGTCCTTCAATATTTATTAGTCACTGTTCTTCCTGAAATGTGATCAAACACCTGTCATCAGGTCTATAGAAAAATTACGTGTTAGATAGCAGGGCGAGAAAGTATGTTTCAAAGAGAAGATTACATATCACTGGTGTGACACATTAGCTGAATTTGCTCTATTCAGAAGGATGAGGTGCTTCACTCAGTGTCTGAGAGAATATGAACACGACTGCAGTGCAAAAGAAATTCAGAATATTGTAATTAAAAATTAAGACACAAAATTATGTTGAGTCCACATTTTAAAACTGTAACAACACTAAAGGATTGATACACTATACACTGTTTTTATTTCCATTTGGAAGACAATAAAACCTCTTCTGACATAAATTATAAATGCATCTGTAGAAAGAACAGAAACAGTAGTCTTTTCATTCAGATCAGAAATTGTTAAAGAAAGATGAAAATAAAATATTTCAGCCTCAGTATATCTTGTCCTTCATTTACAGATTCACTACATAATACACATCAGGTTTGCATTTTCATGCAGTAACTTACTCCATCCCTTCTGCTCCCTTCTGAACTGCTGCCCCAGGAGAGCTCTGCCTTCCCTGCCCTCTCTGCTTTTCCTTGGTAGGGCAACTATTCCCTATGTTTTTGTAGGTCCGTTGCTCTCCTTCTCCCTTTACTTCCACTAAATCTATTTCTCTGTTTACTCCTTAGCCCACCACTATTTTCCTTTGAGTCAGAGAAGAATTATTAAGGACAGGTCTTGTTCTCATTTGAATCAGTGAATCCAAGTTCTGAGGTAAGCTTTGACCTTGGCCTTGTTTGGTTCTTAGACACCTGTTCCAAACCATCTCTTATTTTATGCTCCTTCTGTGTGCAGTCTGTAATACTCCTTTTATCTTTGTTCTTTCATGTCCTCTTTTCCCTGCAGGCTTTCTTGTTCTGATACTATCTCCTTTTTCACCTTTAGCTTTTCCCTGTGTTCTGCTTTTACCAACTCTCAGCTGGGTTGGGAAATGGGGGTGAAGGTCTGACTCACACGGACATGTATTCCTGGAGGAGTTTGTATCACACATGTATAGCTGGGAGTGTCTCTGTGTCAGTGGATACACACTTACATAGAACCATGCTGAGAACTGGTTAGTTAGAAACCCTCCCTCCTCCTACTAAATGGTGATAGAAGGGGGTATGGACAGTGGAACAGATTTCCGTTTTCAGCTACAAGGATGTCAGATCTTCTGAATGTCTCTTCCGGCTACAGACTGCATTCAAAAAGGAAGTTATTTTAATTAATTTGTTAAACCAAAGGGAATGTCAGAGTGAACAGCCAGATACCTTTCAAAACAAAAACGTTTAGGCCAAAATAGGGGGAAATAAGAGACAATACGTTTGAAGTGCTTCTTTTTACAAGTCTTTCACATGGCTCCAAAAATGTCTGTATTTCTTCCAGTTATGTCTACCACCTAGTGTTAACTTCAAAATGGTGATGTATTGGGTGCTTTACTTAGCTGCTCTGTGAATGGCTCCCATTCACCAGAAGTCCCAGCTAACTTCATATGCAGGCAAAACTCCCAGTGAAGACAATGGGAATCCAGATCTCCTGACTCGCATTTTGCTCAGGCAAAACCCGCATTGTCCAGTGATTGCTTTGCTCAATGAGCAGTGGTTCAGAAGTGCTGAATAGGAACCCAGTCAGCTGTGCTTTGATATTAATTTCCTGACAATTCATTAATTCTGTAAAATCACCATCAATTTTTTTGTAGAATTAACCAGAAATTTTGGCTTAGCCTAAACATTAAAAACACATAATTTATGAGAATGTGTCATCTTGGGAAAAAGTGTCCCTAAAGCAGTATTTTCTCTGAGGTCTGAATACTTGAAAAGTATTTGCTATTCTTGACTTCTTCTAAGCCCAGGAATTAGAAAGCATTTAATTCTTTGATCAGATTTCTGATAAGTTATTGAAGAGAAAATTCCAGTGATTCAGTGACTCAAAATAGGAGAATAAAATAAGAGATTAATTAAATGAGATGATTGTGTTCAGCTGCTTTTGTTATGCGGTATTCAAACAATTTAAAACAAGATATGTGAACTTTGCATAATCACAAGCTATTGAAGTCTACAAAGGTTCAGTAATAACTGAAACGCATAATCCCTATTTACACACAAAATGTAGTTAGAATAGTTGAAATCTTGTTTGAACTGTAGGAATAATATTTTACTTTCATGGATCTGTGTGAATACCATGCCTTTACTCAGGTTAATTTTTTTTTATTATGCATTTCCCCATTTTATTAGTGATGTGTGAACAGCTTCATTCATTTTTTTCCTCTGATACCTGAAGGTTCTCTAAATGTAGTGCAAAAGAAGTGTAAAATGCTACTAATTTCACTTCCCACTAATTGTACTGGTGTGAATGTTTGTGTAGGTTGCATGTATTTAATGTTTGTTATGTAAACATTTTGATAAGTCTATTTTTTTACACATTTGCAATGTACTACAAAATTATACTTTAAATAGATATGAAGCATAACCCTTTAATATGTTTCATTTCCATTACCATAAAGTCCAGGAACCATCTGTGAGTTTGACCTTCCACAGATAACTCACTGCTGTAAGATGTGGGAGCCATGATCTAGAAAGTGCAGCACCCTGCCTACCACAGAAATTTCCTTGGATTACATTTAAATGTGGATGTCTAGTACAAGCCCCTCAAAGCCTTAAAAATGACAGGAAAAGTGTGGGAGTCATGAAGCACATTGTTTGTGTATAAGATTAATATATTAGTGGTGAATTTATGAAATAGGAATCTTTAGGTAATCCTGGAAAGGCTTTTCGCCCGGTATTCAGGAATGGAGATCAGCTAAGTACTGTATTTCCATCACTAATAATCAGTCAGGATTTAGCTTTCATTAGGATTTTAGTTCTTTCTTTTTCCTCGTTAGGCATCCTGTCATCCTCCTATATAAGATCATTTTTAAACATAACATTCATATAGAACACTTCTCCTTCAAGAGAAAGCTCTTTGCTGATGGTTGTTTTCTTTGCAGGGTTTTTATTTTCTTTTAATGGCTTTTCAAGGTGCTTTCTTTTTTTCTACAGAGGTAACCTTTTCCTACCAGATTACAATGTTGACTATTGTGGCTGATGCAGGGTAATGACAGGCCTACTTCCCATGCCACATATTGGGTTCCTCAAGATTCTTCCAGTAAACATCACAAACTTCCATACTAATCTTGAAAGGCAAATAGAAACTCAATTGCTTTTTTTTTTTTTCCTTTCTGTGTCAGACCGCTTCCTGAACTATTTCCCCTGAAATCATGTTGGTAAATATAAAAGTACCTATCACATCACTTTTAATAAGTTATCAGTATGTTCTAACCTTTAAATTATTTTCTTTTTTTTGCTATCCATCATATTTGATTTTGAAGTCGTGGCACTCTGGTGAAGTTCCCACTGACTGGAAAAGGGGGAAAAATAACCCCCAATTTTAGAAAGGGAAATAAGGAAGACCCAGGAAACTACAGGCCAGTCAGTCTCACCTCTGTGCCTGGCAAGATCTTGGTGCAGATCCTCCTGGAAACTGTGCTAAGGCACATGGAAAACAAGGAGGTGATTGGTGACAACTGACACAGCTTCACCAGGGGCAAATCGTGCCTGACAAATCTGGTGGCCTTCTACGATGGGGCCACAGTGCTGGTGGATAAGGGAAGGGCAACCGACATCATCTGCTTGGACTTGTGTAAAACATTTGACACTGTCCCACATGACACCATTGTCTTTAAATTATAGAGAGACATGTATTCGACAGAAGGACCATTTGCTGGATAAGGAATTGGTGGTGTTCCGCAGGGGTCAGTACTGGGACCAGTGTTGTTTAACATCTTTGTTGGAGACATGGACAGTGGGATTGAGTGCACCTTCAGCAATTTGGCCAATGACACCAAGCTGAGTGGTGTGGTGGAC
>NW_010138660.1:0-40211 GCF_000699245.1 Pterocles gutturalis
ATAACAGTCTGAGCGTCCCAGATCGAGAGGTGACGGGGGGTAAAGAGAAGGCCTTGGGGGAGTGACCACCTGGAGTGAGGTCATCCGGAGCAAAAAGGCAACCTGGAACAAAAGGGCTGATCTTCTGGAGGGTCCTCGCCCTATGTACTGGGCATGACGTGTATGTTATGGAATAGATTATTGGCCACTTTGGGTCTCAGTCCCAAACCTAAGATCAAATCCTGGACTAGTAACTGGGGCTGTGCTCCCTCCCAGCTTCTCCTGTTTGCAGACAGCCAGAGAAGCTGAAAGACCTCAGCAGCCACGTAAGCATCACTTTTTATCAGCTTTCTTCTGAGCACAAATCCAAAACACAGCCTCTTGCTAGCTATTATGAAGGTTAACTCTGTCTCAGCTTAACCCAGCACACTGCATAGTTGTTTCTCTCACACATTCTCATTCCTCTCTCCCAAATGCTGTTGTGCAGCAGTTTTTACCTCTTTTATAATATCTTATCGTATAATATGTTATCACAGAGGTGCTATCACCATTGCTGATGTGCTCTGCCTTGGCCAGTGGTGGGTCTTGGAGCCAGGTGGAACTGGCTCTATCAGACACAGAAGCAAAGGAAAACAAAAATATTTACTCTCAGCTTTCCATCAGCAGGTGATGTCCAGCTACTTCCTAGGATGTAGGGCCTTGGTATGTGTAGTGGCTGGTTTGGAAAACAAGTGCCTCAGTAATGAATGCCTCCTCCTCTCCTCCTTTCTCTTAGCTTTTATTGCTGAGACAGTCTTCATATGGTATGGAATATTGCTTGGGCCAGCTGTCTTGGATATGTCCCCTCTCAGCCTCTTGCCCACCCCCAGCCTACTGGCCTTTGGGGGGACATCCTTGATGCTGTGTGAGCACTGCTCAGCAGTAGCCGAAACACTGGTGTGTTATCAACATCTAGAAGAACTAGAAATACAAAGCACAGCACTGCAAGGGCTGCTATGGGGAAAGTTAACTTCATCCCAGCCAGACACAATACAAGAAGGAACTGAAAAACCAAATATGCTGCTTTCATGCACAAAGACATTTCTCTGTTCAAAGCTCTGCAAGCTCTTGTCTTCCCCAGAAAATAGTTCAAAATAATTTGATTTTATAAGCTTAAGGCCAAATCTTGTAATGTTTAATGGAAAATTTAAGTTGCATCTAAAATTTAAATGGAAAAAGCGAACAACCTCTATATTCCTTCCTGGTTTTCCCTACCTAAAACACCTCTTAAAATGCATTTTTAATTCCAGCTAACATTTGTTGCAGAAGCTACTCAAAACTGTAAGCTGATATTCCAGAATGATGTTCAGAGAAGCACATTAGACTAAACCCTTTCTTTGCATGTTTAGTATTGTGATGGTGTTAATTTTTCTAAGCTGGAAGTTTCCAAAGAATTTTAGAAAGTCTTTCAATTAAGTATTCTCTGCATGTATGTATATAAATAATGTAGCATACCAATTTTTAAGCTAATAGATTTCTGTGCTCTGGATGTTTGTCTGCTGTTTGTGTTCAACTCTTTAAGAAGAGAAAGAAGAAACCCTTTCAGCAAAAAAGAAGGCATTGACCCATGACATCAGCCAACTGAGAGAAGTATACGAACGCTTAATGGTGAGGTTTCCTTATCTACAGTTTCAATACAGGTAAGATCTTAGGTGATCCTAAAAGACATTTGAAAGTGCTTTTTGGGCATTTTGTGCATGGCTTGTGGGACTTGGAGGATAATTACATCAATTGCTTAGCTGTTGCTTTCTTTTTAGTGTCAGTGAATAATGACTGTGCTACCTGTGATGCAAGTGAAGAGGGGGAGGCGGAGGAAGTCAAGAAATATTAACTGAATTAATGGGCAGCAGGGAAAGTGATACAGTCATTCTTAAATGGCTACCATATCAAAATCATTGGAATTTTAAAGCTTTGTGTGATGGTGTTTGCAAGCCATAACTCAGCTTCAGTAGTTAAAGCCATAGAATCCAAAGGTCTAGACTGCAAAAATATGTAGTAATTAGTTTTCAGAGTCCTGTCTGAGGACTGTGAATAGACTTGCTTTGTGGAGGTCAACATTGTATCTGTCTTCACCAATCAAATATAGGATAGGATATAATAGGATCCATAGTAAAAATCAATTGAAAATTGTGTGAACAAACTACCAAAATCAGGAAGGACATTCTTCTAATGACTTTGTAACACTCTTTATTGGGAAGCCTCTTGCCATGAAGTATTTAATTTAACTATTTTCTGTGTGTTTTTTCCTGAGAGGATTTAGAACATTTTATACCAATATAATAAACAGTATTAGTTTTTAAATATATATATTTTTTTAAGATGTGTGGGAGAGAAACAAGCATGACTATCATAATTCAAATTTATTTTAAGAGATCCAGAAAAAAATTGGAATCCAAAACGTGTCAAAGGCCCTGTTGTGTCTCTTATCACTGTGAAAGATCTATCCAAAGCAAAAGCCCTAGAAGCGGTGGCTGGAGGGAAACTCTATAACATTGTTGTGGACACAGAGGTATGTTTATTACTTTACTACAGAACTCTAAATGTTGGCAGGAGATCTTGTGATTCAGGGTTATCGAGCATGATTGTTACTGAATGCTTGTGGTTCGGAACCATGTACATGTTTAAATTAGGTCAAGAGGATCATGCATACTTACTGGCAACAATATATTCCTCTTGCAATGCCCTATTGTCTTACTTTACAAAATCAGTTGTGTATTCAGGTATGCTTTGTAACTCTTCTCATTTGAGGTTACTGGCAAAGTGCTTTTAGAAAAGGGTCAGCTAAGGTGTCGATACACCATCATTCCACTCAACAAAATTTCAACGAAGTGTGTTCAACCAGACACAATCAAGTTGGCCCAGAACTTGGTATGTAAATAATTATGCTATTTACACTATTTTGCCTGTGCACCTCTTTCATTTTGTTTCTTTGCTAGAAACATGGGCTTCCTAATGGTTATACTGATAAGAATTCTATAGGATTTGAGAGTGTCTTGATTTTATTTTTTTCCTTTGTATCCTTTCAGCTGTATGATGTTTAAATGGATATTAATTATTCCACCCTTAACTGAAATAGTTTTTAAATGTTATGATGTTTTTAAAAACTGTTTTTATCAAGAGACGACAAATTAAATTTGACAATGCTTATAACTTAAGGCGTACTAATTGCTTCTCATTTGATTTCTAGACTGGTCATGGCAACTTGCATTTAGCCCTCTTTCTCATTGGATATGAACCTGAACTGCAGAAGGCAATGGAATATGTCTTTGGAACAACATTGGTCACTAATAGCTTGGATAATGCTAAGAAAGTGACCTTTGACAGAAGGATAATGATAAGAAGCGTTACACTTGATGGAGACACATTTGACCCCCAGGGCACTCTGCATGGAGGCAATTGCTGGTTTTATTCATATAATAATGCTGTGTTTCTGTTGGTTTGTTTACTGCTCTGCAGGTTTTTTGTAAAAGTGTTCAGTACCTGTTCTGTTTAGACTCACACTGGAGATAATATGATCTGTTTGAGCAAAGATTTATCAGTCTTGAGCTAAAATAAGATTTATTAGACTAAGAAAAAACTAATGGCAAACAATTTGCATAAAGTAATTTAGATTTTAAATGCTTAAATCTTATTTGTCCATATAATCTTCTTGAAAGGAGAAATGCTTTGAATTCTAGCACTTTTTGAAGTAATTCATAATTAATTTGAAGTCATTTCATAAATTACAAGAAGTTAGTTGATTTCACAAGAAATGCCTGTGTAATATTCAAAGTCTGCAGAATTAAATTCTATAACAGAAGAGGTAGTTCTCCACTGAGAACTACTGTAACTTTAGCCTAGCTGCCTTTCTGTTTTGTGACTAAAACAAATCATCAACCTACATCATTATTAACATTTAGAATTTGCTATTTGCCAGTGGTGAATCCTCTAGTCTAACTCCATTAGATTGACTTTGTTTTTTTTTCACTGAACAGGTGCGTCCTCACAAGTTGCACCTATATTGTCTAAACTTAAAGAAATTAGAGATATTGGAGTAGAACTGAACACAAAGGAATATGAACTTGAGACTGTAAATAATGAGCTGGCAAGCTTGAAGAATGTTGCTGAAAAGTAAGGTTTGCCCTATAAAATGTCTATAATTTCTCTTACATGCTGAGTAAATGCAATATAAAGAAGTTTTTTTTGGAGGGCATAGGGGCTGTTGAGAGTGTAATATGCAGAAAATTATTCCCTTCCTCCCTCTCTCCCTAATTTAATTTGGAAGTACAGCAATCAAGAAGCAAATTTAGTTTTTAGGTAACACATGCAAGAAAATTTTGTTTTGGGTAATACAGGAAAAAAAAAGGCATGCAATTATGTCTACTTGAAATCACTTGAAGTTTTCCAAAGTTTAATGAAGTCCACTGAAGAATGGGTCTGTTCCAGTCATATTTTGTAACATCGATAGAGATCTTTGTTTGTGATAGCTCTTATTTTCCTCCCAAAAAATATGAAGATACTAAAGAGGAACAGCAGAGTGATAGTGCTGTACAGATTTAAATTAAGTAATTGCAAGTATATTTGATATTCAGCTACTCAGTTACTGAAGATCTTTTAAAAGATGGAATGCAACAATATGTTTAGTCAGTTCTATAGGACTCTCATAAGGAGGTAGTGTTGTGTAAAATGCTATCTAGCAGCTGGATTTGTTTTTCAAATTGTTTTGAATTGTAATAGACTTTCAGAAATATGGCCAAAAGGAAAAAATGACTTCTACTTTTAGATAATTTTTCTTTAATGCTTCAGCCTAGCACCTGTCATGCTGCTGGTTGGAAAAATATGAGCTCTGAATTGTTGCCAAGTTCTGTGTGTTGCATTTGTTAGTTCTCAATATACCTTATGGAGTTATATATGTAGTAAGTTTCATACCTACAAACTTCACAATTACAATTAAAGAAATTATGTCAGACTTCCATACATTTGAGCTTGTCCTATAGTTGTAATTGTATCTCACATTAGAATGGGAATATAAGTGTTTATTTATCTACTTATTTCAACTTTGAAACTGAAGTGCTGGGTACCCTTCATTATAGCAGTGTATATCGTTACTGTCTTCAAAGGTACCAGCAACTGAAGCAGCAGTGGGAGATGAAGTCTGAGGAAGCAGAGCTCTTGAAAACAAAGCTTCATCAAAGTGCTTATCACAAACAAGAGGAAGAGCTGCTTGCCCTGAAGAAAACGATTGGTGACAAATGTGTTCTTAATCTTTTAGCTGAAAAGTAGTTGCTGAGAATGAAATGGATATTTGTCTGTTTGAGTAGCAGAATCTTCATTTAAGAAAACTATATTTTTAGCTTTGAATTTTGGTATACATAACAAATAGAGAATCAGAATAGACTTGTATAGAGGTGATTCATATAAGGTTGGTCATTATCTTATAGTAAAGGTTATATTCTTATTAAGTGTTTTATATACTCTATAACGAAAGGAAAAATGGCTTTGCAGGTAACTATTAAAATTGATTTAATCCTGTATTTGGGTAATCTTTGTTTTTTCCAAGCCATCTGTTTCTGTAGATATTTAAGGTTAGCACTATAAATAGTTTGCTTAACAAAAAGCACTGGAAAGAAGTACTGTTCATATAGCTAAGGAAAAATGTAAAAGGAAGCAAATGCAGCAATAAGTAAAACATCTAAAGAAAGAAGATGGACACAAGTGGTACATATGTAGACATAGTATTCTAGGGATGAGGTGATATCTTATTAGGTACAGCGCACTGTCCTGGAGTAATCATTGAAATAACTGACTTCAGTAACTAGCAAACATACAAACACTTTTTTCTGTTAGAGGCAAAGGTGAATTTCTTTCAGTTGGAGTTCAGGATGTAAATTGAAAGATAAGAACAATGCCCAATCTCAGTATTGTGCTTCTTGATTCAGTGGAGTGTGAAGAGACATTAAAGAAAACTGAAGAGAGCCAAAAGAAAGCAGAAGATAAATACAAGGTATTAGAGAATAAAATGAAAAATGCAAAAGCAGAATGTGAAAAACAACTAAAAAATGCCCAGCAGAAACTAGATAGTGCCAAGAAAAAAGCAGATGCTTCAAGCAAAAAAATGAAAGAAAAGCAGCAGGTAAACTTAACCTCTGTTGGCAATTTTCTCAATGTCAAAAGTGGTTGCTGTAATCATGAAGTCTGATTGTCCTGAAGTTTTCTTACTGTCAATTTTGGAACTTCCTGTATTACTCTACTCACTGACATAGAAATTGCTGATGCTTCTTTGTTATGAGATCGCCCCCTTGCTGAAGAACAGGTACTGTTAATCTCCTACAGCATTTGCTATGTCAAACTGAATCTTAATTCTTTCCATTTAAGCATAACTGTAATAAACTTGAAAACATCTCTCTAGGAAGTTGAAGCTTCAGTTCTAGAACTTGAAGAACTAAAAAAAGAAGAGGCCTCCTATAAACAACAGATAGCAGCTGCAGATAAAGCAATTAAATCCTACCAGGAGCAAGTTGATGCTATGGCAGCTGAGGTGTCCAAGACAAAGGTAAGAGCGAATACTGTGTTTCATTGTCTGTGTTGATGTTGCTGAAGATACGATCCCCTAAAGCTCAAATTGAAATGTGTATTTTGCTATTTGGATTTTCTTGCCAGCACTCAATTATGTTTAACTTAGTTACTTATTTCTGGCTTTGGTACCACAGATGAATTTTTCTTGTTGCTATGTCCTTCTCTTCTAACAACTGCCTAGCCTTTAAAAGAAGCTAATAAGTGGCTGTTTGATTTGCTTTTCAGGAATCTGTAGAGAAATCACAGAAGGAGCTGACCAAGCAAAAGGAAGTAATTATGTTACAAAATAAAGCAATTAAAGCCAAATCTGAAGAGATTGAAAAATACAGAGAACAAAATAATCAATTACAGCTTAAGTTGAAAGCATTAGAACACAACATCAGCAAACATCAACAAGAGGCTGCCGATGCTGCTGCCAAGGTATTTCAGAACTGTGCATTTCCTTTCATCCTGTGACCAAAAGTGGTCATTTCCCTTGCAACAAACAAAAGAAATAATGTTTTTTCTTAATAAGCACTGTCATATTTGCTGCTCTTGATTTTAAAAGTTTAATCCCAGGAGGAGAGGGTGGAAACTGTGAATTGTAACAGAGCTTATCAGTATGGACTAAGAGAGAGTAGATGACAGTGAGAAGGTGAGCAATGAGAAGCTGACTGTAGGGACAAGTTAGGTAAAGAAGCTAACCCTGAGATTTAGTGACAATGGCTTAGTCCAGATATAGAAAAATGTGTTCCAAGTAAATGTGATGCGTATATGTGAAAGCTCCCTTAAAATCTTGGTTCATCTACAGTCTTGGAAATCATATGAAACACCTGTGCTGCATTTGGATAGAAGAATTAATGTTGTAGAGCAATTTCAGGATGTTGATTTTTTTTTCTAATTATTTTTCATTCACATTTGAGAAGGAAAAAAAGTCTCAACGTATCTTGTTTATAGGTGACCAAAATGCTGAAAGAGTATGAGTGGATAGCTTCAGAGAAACCACTTTTTGGTCAGCCAAACACAGCCTATGACTTCAAAAATAACAATCCTAAAGAAGCAATTCAGAAGCTGCAGAGATTGCAGGAGAATAAAGAGAAGTTGGGGAGGAACGTGAACATGAGAGCTATGAACATGCTTTCCGAGACAGAGGAGAGGGTAAACATTCTGTGCTTTAACCTTTGAAGATTGGGCAGGCTGGGTATATGGTGTTATGTATAATGTAGCTTCATATTTTCATGTGCTCTATTTCTGAATACACCAAAAATTAAACTAAATCTTCATGAGTCAGCATTGTTAGGTCTTTTATGCTAATCTTATGTTATTGAACTATTCACTTGTGCACTAGTTTTCTAAGTTATGCATAATCTTGACTGTGGACTGTAAAAAGAATCATTTCATTCCTCCCTACCCCAGTCCATCCTAAGTTGGCAGCAGCAGCATTCGGCAAGCTTTGTGGTATCCGTTACAGTATCTAAGAATTACATACTTTATCAAAGGTTGCAGATCAAAGAACTATTCATCTTCAAGTATGATGGCCTGAAGGTGTTCCAGGGTTGTCTCCCATTCACCTGTACCTTGAGGTCATTCCAGGATTGTCTCAAAACTGTCCACTGACTGACACTTCAACTTTTCAAGTACTGTTTTCACAGTTAGAAGCAGCCTATTCTTCCTGTCAGACTCCAGAAGCATTCTTTCTTTTATGAAAAGGCAAATGAAACATTAATGACTTGAAAAGGAAGTGCAACTTTCAGACTAATTTTGATCTTCCCATTTGCTTATTGTTGAAAATTCTAATGTTTTGATTTGCAAATAATATCCTAAAAATTAAATGCTGCATACAACTAAATGAATGCTTTGGATTTCAAACATGTGGTTAATGCCTATTTCATGGTTACAAAAAGATAAACAGTTGAACTGTAAGATTAGCACAAAGTGTATTTGAGTACAAAGTTAATTGAAATCAATCTTTTCTTCTTATTGCACCAGTACAATGACTTAATGAAGAAAAAAAGAATTGTAGAGAATGACAAGGCAAAAATTATCTCAGTTATTGAAGAGCTTGACCAGAAGAAAACTGAAGCTTTACATATTGCTTGGAAAAAGGTATGATACTAGAAGTCTAATCTTCACATTTTAGCAGAGGATCAGATTTATCTTAGATTGCTATTTTGCATATTTCCATGGGAAAAAAAAAGCTCTCTCTTTCCAGATCTAATCTCCCTTGTGCAGTATTTAAATTATAGAACAGCCACTTCATTTCTCCTGTTACATCTCACTTTGGAGAATAAGACATGAATTCTCTGAGAATTCTAAAGATACAGTTCATCCTGCAGAACTACTTTACCATTTGGTAAAGTGCCCACAAAAATTTAAGGAAGGTTATGCCACTGGCATGCTGAAATCATTGTCTGTCGCATGGAAGTTGGACAAAACAGTGATGGTCTGTTTTTTTGTTTGTTTGCTTAAGTCAGTATTTGACCAGAGTTAAAATATTCTTGTTCTGTGTAGCCTCATCCACTGTGGGGCTATGGACCTGGGCTACTGTTCCTGCCACTGACAGGACAGGTAATACTGGAATTAAGCAACAGCTGATGTATGTTCTTATTATCCAAGCACTCTGCCTTCTTAGTAGTTCCCTCATATCATGAACTGTAACAAAAGTATAAAAATTTCCCTTTCCCTTTCTACATGGAAAGCTCTTGGCACATTCTTTTCTGTTTTAACAGGAAAAGTTGTACTTTTTGGCTTTTGAGAAGATTATGTCAAAGATTAAATTGCTCACAAATTAAGTATTAGTTTTAATTATTACTGCCCATACAAAGATATCACTGACAAAATGATACCTTTTCGTTGCAAAATCTTGTTTGGCAAAAATTAGTAAATTGTATTTAAAAGCATAGTGGAATAAGTAAATTCTTGGATACATTCCTTGACATAGGAAATTTTAATCTACGTTTACAAAGATGTGTCCCATCCAATACCTGGAGATGGTTTAAGTGATCCTGAGAAGAAAAGGAGTAGGGAGGATGGCAGTGTGTGCCTCTTACAAGGTGCTTATATTTTTAATAGGCCTTTAATTGTGAGAAATAACAATTTACCAGTTAATAAATCTGAGGTGTCCTCCATATATCCCTTGGTGTTGCTTCTCTTTTGAGTACAGAGAAAAGAAAAGATTCCATGTACTAATATTTTCTCACCATCTTCTATGTGCTACTCTTCAAGAAATAAGAAGTCATTGGGTTAAACTGGGCAAGACAGTGCAGCTTACTGATAAATTTTCAGCTGTTTGTGCTCTTGATTCAAAGCATGTACATACGTCTCTTATGGCCTGACTTCTAGGTGAATGAAGACTTTGGTTCAATTTTCTCAACACTTCTACCAGGAGCCAAGGCTATGTTAGCAGCCTCTAAAAACCAGAACATCTTGGATGGTCTGGAGTTCAGAATTGCCTTAGGAAATACCTGGAAGGAAAACTTAACAGAACTTAGTGGAGGACAAAGGTTGGTGAACTCTGTGGGTTTTTTTTGTTTTCCATTGCAGATATGTATGTAATTGACATGTCTAGCTAATTGTAGTTCAGAAAAGCAAAAAATTAGTATTTTCCTTGGTCAAGTCAGGGACTCTGTCACCTTCCAGCCTGACCTAATATTGAAAGCATTATTAATTCAGTTCAGCTCCAAGAGGAGTCTGACTGAGAACAATGCGTTACTTGGGATATGATCACAAACAAAATTTTTCTCCATGGACAAGTGACAAAAAATGAATTGAGTAGTAAGAAAACTGCATTTAACTCTTAAGTAGTACAGAGGTAGTGTTGAATTAAATGCACCAGCCTTTGATGAGTTATAATCTCAAAAATCTAAATAGACAAGTTCTGCCCCAGTGTCAAAGTAGTGTCATGGTGACAGTTTTCTTCTCCACTGATTACATCTACTGTGTAGGGTGTGTGCTTCTTTGCAACTTTTAAGGAAAAATCTAACAAATTGAAAAGTAGAAACAGAATTTAGGAAGAGGAGGCAGATATAGAACTTTCTGAAGGACAGAATGCTTCAAGAACAGTATGTTGAAAAGCAGCACTGCAAAACTCAGAATTGAAAATAGGTAAAGAATGGCATGATTTAAAATCTCATCACCCAGCTAACCTGGTCTTCTGATAAAAGAATAAGTAACATTTGCCATTTCTGGAAGGTCTCACATTTTGAAATCTGAAGTTGTGGCAGAAGCTGTCATCCTGCCTCTTCAGAACTCAGCATTGATCTGCTTTTGAGAGCATTTTGTTACTACTAAACAATTGTTTTTGTAAGCCAAAGCTTCTCAAACAAGAGGGTAAAACATACCTTTCTTGTTCTCTGTATTAGATCATTGGTGGCCTTGTCCTTGATCTTAGCCATGCTCCTCTTCAAACCTGCTCCAATTTACATCTTGGATGAAGTGGATGCAGCCCTTGATCTCTCTCATACTCAGAACATTGGGCAGATGCTTCATACTCATTTCAGACACTCTCAGGTATGATCTTGAAACTATTGTGATCATCTATTTATGTACTTCATTATTTTCAGAGGTGGTCTGCCACCGAGGAGTCTCAGCAGTTCAAGTGTTTTATTCCAGAGATGTGTGTTGTATTTCTAAGTTGTTTCAACTGAAAGTTATGCTGATGATATGGTGACTATGAAATTTATAAGCATTACATTTCAATGTAAGCTGTTGCCACAGTGGCTAAAAACCAGGTGGTAAAAGGTAAGAGTATCTGTGGTATGATGAATTTCAGGCATGACCCACATCCTGAATTTTTTTTTCCCAGTTTTTAAACTGGGCTTTAAAAAATATTTTATTTTTGATGCTGTTGAAATAGGCCATGCACTAATACATGAATAAAATCTGTAGAACTCAAGAAACTTACTATGCTGAATGAAAGGCAGTGCCTGTCTTTATTTGGTGGTAGGATGTGAGCTTTCCAAATTATGAGAGAGGGGGAAGGTTTGTTACGAGTATTGTCAAGCAATTTGAGCAATACCTTTAGACTATAAAAGAACCTGCATTCTTACAAAATTTGTGGCAACATTTTTTCCAGGGATAGACACACCATTAATGGGCATTCTGTCCTGTGGCCTGTCACCCAGGCTCAGCATTGGCATATGGTCACAGCTGTAAGTCATTAGCTGCGGAAAATGTCTTGTCTGTGGGTATACGTTAACCTGCCCTAGCACATTCTTTTGGGCTTCAGTTATATTTACAATATTTTTTTAAGAATTGCCACAACAATACTGGCCAAATAAAGTAAAAGAAATCTTTTTAGAAACCTTTTCCAATGTTGTTTAAATTCTTTAGTTGGATGGCAGCATTTACTTTAACCTTTCTGGTTTGTTTTAGTTTATTGTAGTGTCCTTGAAGGACGGAATGTTTAAGAATGCAAATGTCCTGTACAAGACCAAGTTTGTGGATGGTGTGTCTACTGTTGCAAGATATGAACAAAGTGGAAATTATGCACCTGCCTTTAAGAAAGCACAGAAAGTAAAAAGAGGAACTGCAAAAGCATGAAACTTCTTCACTGACACTTTACGTGCAGTAGCAGCTTCTTCGGCGTTCTCAGTCTATAGCTAGGCTGGGAAGAAACTCTTTGAACGTTTTTTTTAATAAGGTATTTTTAGTCTTGAAATACTCATTTATGTCCTAGCTTTGAGTTTACATCTGCACGTTATTAAGAACTGAAATTCTCCTTAGTCCAGAAGACTGTTGCCTAGACTGTTAGCTAAACTGTCTCCGTTTCTTCCTCTTGGTGTCCCCTAAGTAATTCCTGTCATCCCTTTCTAAGCATTTACATGTACACATACATGAACAGTAGCTCTGAAAGCTCAGCAGGAGGAACTGAATCCTTTGAATGAGGAAAATCTGATGTGACTTGCTGTGTTTACAGCATTCAGAAAACATGTTGCAGTCTTCATCTCCTGCTGTCAAATACCAGAGAAAAGGGGCATACCAAATTTTAAGCTACTATAATTGTAAGGACAATTTTTAACAATTAATTAATTAATTAACAATTTTTAACTCACAAGTTATTTTTGCAATTTGCTGCAAATGCTTTATCAATAAAGCTATTTTAAGGTAGACAAACTGATTGTGTACGTGCCTTTCCTTCCTCGCTGTTTTTCATTGAACAGTTCCTTGTGCAGAACTAAACAGTTTTTGCTTTATTCCACAAAGTTTGATTATTTAACTCTATACTCTAAATGGCAGAGGTAAGAGCAGATCTAAGTATTTTTAGACACGCATGGTCATCATCAAATTGAGACATCCTGATGTGTCTTTTTCTCTGTTTCCCTTGTCTTCCCTTACAATGAACCCAAATAACATTATCCTGCTGCGTTTACTGGCCAGAAATAACATGCTAGCGCTCAGAGGGCAGAATCCTAGCTTTGATCACAGTGCTGCAGCGGCGGTCTCTGCTCACCACAGCACGCTGGACCACAGGAGAGGCATGTGGCCCCACCACTAGCAGTGGTGAGGCTGCATGTTTTGGGGATGTTCATCTTGCCAGTTGGTCACTAACATCCATAAAGTCTGTACTCGCTCTCCTCGGCTGAGCTGAGTATTTTTTTCTTTCTTTTTCCTTCCTTTCAGAATGCCATTGAGAAAAGTAAATTTAATTGAGGCTGGCTGAGGGGATGTCCATACCCAGAATAGTTTGGAAGTGTTAAGTCCTTGAATATTGCTTAAATAAATTTTCCACCTCATAGTGTTCTCTTCCATATATATCTACATATAATACATACGTGGAATAAAACTATATATATATATATATGTGAATTTTTAAAAAATAGGTAATGTATATATACATTCTGTAAACCTGCCTGGTTGCAAGAGCTGTTGGCTTAAAAAGCAAATTCACACAGTTCCTCCTAACTGGGCACTGTCATTTGTAACACAGCCACCTTCAGTCTGACTAGGTGACACCGCCGGCATCTTAGGTGAGAGGCCTGGGGCAGGTAGGCCAGTGCAGATCAGAACACAAAGGTGCACTTTGAATTTGGAACAGAAGAGTACTGTAAGAGATTTGCAGTGGAAGGAGAAAAAAAACAAAACAGTCACTTCAAAGAACAGGTCATGCAGGTTTTATTTAATTTTACCTTTTTGGTAAGCAGGAGGGTTTTCTTTTAGTCAGGCCATTCACATACTTTGACAGTACAGATTGCAGTGAATTGGATGGAGATCTTGCAGCATTAGAAAACTTTCCTCAATATACATCCATTTAAGCAACAGCTTGTAGGTCAGAAGGTGAGTGCTAGTCAAGTCTACACACTGCACTCCAGGTATACAAAGCATTGCAGCAGCACAAGAAATGCCCACATTGGGCAAAGTACAGTGTGTTTTACATAGTGCAATCCCTTTTAGAGGAAAAACTCTAGGAAGGCCACATCTATCTATTTATTTTTTTTAAATCCTGTCAAGTTTACAAATGCGAGGGGGATAGAAATCAAACCTCGGACTGAATTAACTTTTGTACAGGTAGGTTTTGTGTATAGGCACGTACTTTAGAGAGGAGCTCTTTCTCGTGATTACACAACAGGTTCAGACATATTGCTTTGTGATTCAGAAAGTGTTATACCATCTCTAACCTTCCTAACACTCTTAGCCGGGGTTGTTGATCCAGCTGTTTGTAGAGTTCCTAGAATATGCTCTTCCCTCTAGTGTAAATCCCCAATAGACAAATCCAGGTTGCTATTCACAGCTATTACAGTTACTCTACCTATGGCCATTTTTGACCATATTAGGCATTGCCTCTGAATACTCCAGTCCCCAGTGTGAAAACTCACGCAGATTACCAGAGATGTGGAGGCTCTTGCTTTTCTGTTACTGTCACTCACCAATACGGAAAAAACCCAAGTCAGACAATTACCTGCTACAGCAAAGCATCATGGGTAATATTCATCTACTTAAAAAAAAAAAAAGCACTCATGACACTACATGTCATGGTAAGCAAGTTTTTGAAGATACTGCCAAGTGATTTGCCCAGTAAAAATTTAAAATGTACACTGTGCTCAATAGTTCAAACTACACATAAACAAAGAGCAGCTCCCTGCAACAAGGTGTAAATCAAAACATTGTAGCACCAGCTCCCAGCACTAAGGAGTTGCCCACTGACCAGTTCTAGTGTACAATGCAATAGCGCTTGCTGAGGTTTCTGCTACACGACAGCCACAGTGGGACAGCTCTGCCCGTTCTTACTGACATTTTCTTACCCGGTGTGCACAAATTTCATTCCTCCCTTACCGTGGAGAGTGTGTCAGACAACGAGGTTGCTACAGTACCAGAAAACACTGACTGGGAAATGGCACCTGAGGGAAAAGTAGGTACTGCATACCTGATTCTGAATAAATGGGCATGGAGGAAACAGGACGTTATCTGAGCAACCCTCTCCCTAACAGATCCCCTCTGAAAGGAGCTGCAGGCTGTACAAAAAGAAACAAGCCTTCCTATGCTGAAAGCCATGGACATGATATTGCCCATAGTAACGATTTTATTTCACCATCAGCAAAGCATTTATCCCCAAAAAGCTGTACACATACTGGTCAGATTACGGTGCACTGCTAACTTTACACTATTAAAAGTCTGTTGCTATAGTGGTCAGGCTCGTCTTCTATCTGAGGAGGGGGGGAAAAAAAAAAAAAAAAAAAAAAAAAAAGAGACAGGCAGCATGGCCACATCATCATATAGCTATTTCACTCCACATCAATGCAGATATAGTCTTTCTTCTTAAGTGCAAATTAAAACATATTTGCTAGAAACCAGCATGACTTGGGCTGCTGAGAAATAACAGATGATTCAATTTCTTACAAATATTGACAAATCTAAATCATTACAGGTTTCCAAAGCAAGAAGAGGGTAACGAACAGGAAGGGAATAAAACATTACCACTATTAAAAAAATGTGTCATTGCAAACTTCAAACACTCTTCAAAAACATATCTAGAAAAGATTGTTTTCCTATTTTTTTTTTCTTGCAGCTGAGGAGTGTCCATGCAAAACAATTTTGAGAAGAGCAGTGTTCCACCTGGGCACCAACTAGCCCAATTTTGTCCCACACAGCTCAGTAAAGTGCTCTCTTGTGCATCCTTTCAGGAAAAAAGTTCTCATCTAACGTTTGGGAGGCCGAGGTTGCTAGCTGGGGAAGGCATAGTCTTGGTCAATCCATGCTGAGGTAAGAGAAGGAACAAAGTTAACAGTACTCTGCCTTTCATAACTCAAGAGACAACAGGCTGCAAGGGAGGAGTAGGCAGAAGTGGAGGTGGGTGTCAGATGAAACCCTGCCCCTGGGAAGCCAAAAGAGCTTAACACGGGCTTCATGGGCATTTCATTCTTTACTGACAACAAACACTAGCTCTACTGCAGAGTCCTGAAGATTTACTATTTAGACACTAGGTAACAGATCGCCACACACAACGTAAGTGAAAATCAAATACGCTTTTCACTTCCTGTGCTGGTGGTGGTTTTTCAACAATTCCTTTGAAGGACAAAGGGGATCTGAGTAACATTCTTTTGCCGATTTAAAGAAAAAAAAAATCTTGCCCTCAACATTTTTTATGTTGCACACTTCTAAACATTCTAGGGCAGATTGTTAGAGATATTAACTGATAAATAACTACTAACCATCAGCTTAAAAGAGTAAAAATAACATTAACGGGGAAAAGAATTTAAGGCATTTTTTATTTTGGCCAGGAATGATGCATGCTACAGAGTAATCTTTGTTTTCCCACTTGGTTTTCAGACCACTGCACATTCTTGTTTTTGTTTTACATGGCACTTTGTGTTTTACAACTTAGTCAAGATTTTCAAGTGTTTTCTTCAATATAAATGCCTTCTCTTGTAGCTCGGGTCTGCTATCTGATGCCATTGTAGACAACGAACGAATGAGGTGCTCTCTGCTTTCCCGTGTTAGGCCTTCCCACTGTTGGGCTTCTGTGTAGATAAAGACAGACAGACAGTGGACATGAATACCAGAATGCCAAAAACCCCAAAAGACCACCTCCATCCCCAGACAGGCTGTAAGAGCGACTGCATCAACATTTCACTCGCAGTCTGTACTGCTCTTCCAGGAGGAGACAAATTCAGCTGGACACTCAGGTGCATGTGCTGCCTCCTGCACAGGGAGTCATGCCTGTTTAGACCAGGCTGGATTGTCTAGGCCTGCAACGTGTGCAAGAAGGGCCGGAGGAACCAAATGTTTCCCACTTCACAGTTGCTTCATGTAATGTAAGAAGATTTTTGCTAGAATAAAGGAAACACAAAGTGCATAACAGAAAGCCAAAGGAGACATTTGCTAAAGAACAACTGCAGACACGCATGACCATGTGACCTAAGTAGACTCATTATCTGAAGTAAATTATGCAAGGCTTAAATTCTAAATTAACAAAGAGGAACTAAACCTGGCACTGAAAGGGTACAAATTACTCTTCTGCACAAACAGGAGTTCTCCCCTCTAATGCAGAATCTAACTCCACACTCAGTCCTGTGTGGTCTACCTGAGAGCCTCCTTGCTAGACATGGTCCTCACCCAAGGAGTATCCAACAGTACTTTAGACCTTCACTTCATCCACAGTTACTTCAAGCCCTCTCCAAGTTTCCCAAGTCACCAAGCACAGAACTCCAAGTCCCAACTGCCCCAAAATCACCCAGTGCTGCAGGCAGAAGGTAATGACATCTCTCCAGGGTTCCAGGCCACAGAGCCAGGTATCTTCTTTAGCAAACAGTGGCTCTCCCAGGTGGCAAGCAAAAACTCTCACCTTGCAGTTTGGTGAGCAGCAGTTGTATCACAGACAAAGCTTCTGTTCTTATGGACGTGTAGCTTTTGTTTTCTAAAGGATTTAAAAAACAAAGAAAAAAGCCACAACCACATTGAGAACCACAGGCACACTAACTGTACAAAGGGCAGCCACCACTATGGTCTCTAGACCACTTTTGCTAGCACAGCTCCCTGAGCTCATTTGTTCTGGTAGTCTGCAGTGCTCCACAATTGGACACATTTCAACGGCAGAAAGTGACCAACTAGAGGTTGACAAGTCAACTAAACCCTATGCACTGCCTCTGCTATTATCGCAGTGCTACTCTTCCTTATACATGCTGAAAGGGAACAATGCTGGCACAGCTGCAATGTGATCACAGACAACTTCTGTTGCATAATATATGTTTGTTTGGTGAGTTGTAATGGCTATAAACCATTCCAATTTGTACAAGTACCCTCAGTGAGGGCACATAAACCCTATGCCATCAAGCACAAGCTTTTCACAAAAAGTTATTTGGTCTCCTCAGCTAGAATCTTGTTAAAGACCCATTCCAGGAAGACTGACAGTTAAAAGGAACTTTCCCCAAAGGAGTCTCTGGATTGGTAGGTAGCTCTAAAGTAGGTGCTGCCTTTAGGCATACCAGAAACAAGAGGCACATGCAGGTGTGAGGAGACTTGGGGCACTGTTACAGACACAGGACAAGTGGGAACACTACCAAAGTAAAGAACAGCCCCATGACTGTCAAAATTTCATAGGTAGCACTTATATCCCCATGGGCGCTCTACCCAGGGAGAGCACAAACTCAAAGCCTTGGAGCTTCATGCACTGGCTGTCTGAGAAAATTTTGTGTCTCTCCAACTGTGGAGGAGAAAAATGTGTGTTTCATTAAATCAATAACAGCTTGGCTAGATGGGGCCCATCTTCTGCATGGAGTAAATTACTACGTTTCTGATTTCAGCTCCTTGCAGTGAGTCTGCTGCCTGCTTCTTCCTTCCCCTTCAAAGCTCTCTTGCACCAGAGTAATTTGCTTCCCTGTGCACAACACCCTGCATAGTACTGTCTTGAACAGCTACTGCAACATCAGAATTATCACAGTGAGGTACAAGGACGGGCAAAATGTCATCTCTGACACCTTATTCTGCACTCCCTCTACCAGCCAGCCCTCAGAGGAGGAATGTGTTAACAAGCAATTCGTCATCGGTCACAAACTGGGAAAAGTCTATTTACCTAAAGAATGGGTGATAGATGAACAGGTTTCCAATAGTATTTCTGTTAAAGCCACAGGGTCTGAGTGCTCCTCATCAAACAGCATTAGCCTGTCAAATGCAAAAACACTTGTCAGACACCCCGCGTCATTGGGACAGAAGTCTGCTCAACCTCCTCCCTAGAGTCCAGGTTCATCCTCAATTTCATCTTCACGGTTTCAAGCAACAAAGAAACATCATCGAAGTGGACTGTAGAAAGCAGAATTACCCTTGAAAGTAGGCATTCATGGCTTGCAGCACTCCAAGCTGCACTTTCCATGTGCTGAGCTTCAGACGGTCACACATTAACTTGCAAAACTCTTGGCGATAGCAACCTACAGAAAAATAAGGATGTTACAGCGTTACCACAGGAAAAGACAGAAGGAAACACTTCCTGCTCTGTCTCCCAGGTGTTTCCTGTGCTCCTCTCCCAGTGACATCAAGCTAGTCGCTGCATATGACCAAGTCAACATCCTGTAACAAGTGGCTCTGAAAATCTTCACCACATCAACACTCTCATAAACAAACACTGGAAGATAAACAGCTCCATTACACATTCTGGCATGCTAATAAAGGTAACCTGTTTTGTTTTTTTTTTAATATATAGCCAGTTCCTCCACCTTGTATCAGCTTTGATGCAAATGTAAATGTGCAGCAGAACTAAGCTGCTTCTGATTAGGCAAGCCACCTCAGGCATCCTGCATGTCTCCACACAGTTTGGTGAAGTGTATTTAAGACAACAGTAAAGGAATTTCACCAAGGGATGGGCTATTCTGTGGAAAGCTGTTGGGGCAGCCTTCTCACTGAAGATCTTGCAAGCTGCAGGCAGCAGGATCCTGCACCTCCCTCAAAAGCCTCCTCACTCTTCACGTGATCTCCAGGTCCCTCCCTCCTCCACCTTTTCATTTTAAGAGGGAAGAGTTTGAGCGGAGAAAGTTTGCTGTGCACACCATCAGCTGACTTACGCTGTGTCTCCGGGCTCCTTGGCCAGGCTTTGCCTAGGGTCTCAAAGGCGCAGATCAGGGACTCCATCTGCATCTCTTTCTCCCTCATATCTTCGTCCTCTTCGTCATGCTTTGGTAAACCCATGCCCATGCTCTCAAGAGAGTTCTGTGGAGGCCATGGAGGGAAGGTATGATGGACAGGGGATGAGTGCAGCTAAGCACACACTTCAGTGCAATTCAGTCTTCCCTTGCAGTGGGCGCACACCAGTCCTTGTACCCAGTCAGTGCCTCCATATAGACAGAGCACAAGCCCCCGTGGCCACTGGTAGCTCTGGCGCTACTGGGAGCCTACAGAAGTGCACAGCAGGCTCCATGGCCTTGCACCCAAACATTGCCCTGCGCTACACGAGTCCAACTTGCAGAGGTGTGAAGCACTGCAAATACTGAACACAAGCACTCCACACAGCTTCCTAGGAGTCTCTTGCTGCCTGCAGAACAGCCAGGAATTAACTTTTAATGCTGTATTGGGGCAGCACTGGACACCACAGGAAGGACTACGCCTACAGAACAGTTGAGTTAATTCAGAATTTGGGCAGCACAGATGTAACCTGCCCCAGGGCTCACCCACAGTCTGGTACTCAGTGCCACCAAGGATTTGGCTGAGTGTGGGGTGTTCGTCACATCAGCAGCCTTGTGGGCAGAAGCCTGGTGTGTACGTAACAGCATCAGCCGGACTGTCACCACTTGGGTGTTTTGTTTTCAAAGAAGGAAAATTCAAGAAGCTGAACTGTCACCTTCTTTATCATGGGAAAGACAATATCTGCCAGCTCCTGGAACCGGTCTTCCTTTGTTGCCTGGAGCACCCCGGCCACACAGCGCAGTGCCACCATCTTATACTTCAGGTTCTCTTTCCGACATTCTTTCAGGACAGCCTGGACAATATCATTGACAGTGGGCTGGCCAGGCACTGATTGCTGCAGCTCTGCACTGAAACACAAGGCACACAGAAACAATCAGACCCACATTAATCCCTTCCCAAACACGACTCTTCCCAGAGATAGGAGGCAATTCCTGTGTCCAGGCACAGGGTTGCCTACTAACAGTTGCAATTGAAGTTACACTCTGGTGCTCTTCTTCAGTGTTACCCTGTCTGTTCTCCCCATTTTTCTTTCCTGTTTTTCCTCATATGCTTCCAATGAAGGAAGAAAAGTGAGGGAGGTGAATGCACTTCACCCCCCTCACTCTCTTTCTGCCTCCTCCTCTCTTTCCCCTTTAAGGTGTCCATCGTTTTCCTTAGTCTCTTCTTTCTTCCTAGCAATTCTGGCCTCTCAACATCCTCTTCCTTGCCCTAAATCAAACATTTACCTCTGGAGACCCCTCTGAAGCATCACTTGTCCCTCCCAGCTCTGTAGGACCACACATTGACAAACAGAGTAGAGAGAGACTCCTCACATGCTAATGGGAGATCACAACTTTCTCGAGTCTCCTTAGCACCAGACAGGCAACAATACTCAACAACCTCCATTTTGAGATCCCAGATCCTCAGGGTACCACCTCTTTCAAGACACTTACCTGCATGCAGAGACGACACTGGCAATGGCCTTTAACAGCTCCTCCTGCAACAAGTAAAACAGATACCACTGAGAAATGCTACACAGCCAAATGGCACGGTCCTGCCATACAGGGGAAAACTTTGTACTCTGCTGCAAGACGTAGTGGGGAAATACACCTATGATACTAGCCTAGAGAAGCAATGTCTGGCTCCTGCTACTGCTGCTGTAAAGGCTGCAGAGGACTTAGCTTTCCATCTGCACTGAACTGGTAGTGGAAACGGGCCTTGCAGCGCCTCTGAGCACAAGCCAGTACCCCTCACGGCTAGAATACGGTGCAGTGGAAGTAGTCCAACTCCTACAGCAATCTGAACTTCACCTACTTATCTTCCCTGTCATTTTGGTATCTGCTAAATGCAGGGCAAAAGGCAGACTCCCTAAGCCAGAGTTCCTACACATCCTGCTCTGCAGCACTGAACGTTGCATTTCCTCACTCGCAGGTTGCATGCTGGTGCTCACAGCGATCCATGAGGTGCCAGTTCCTTTTTTACCTTCCCAGTCCAGGTTCTTCCTGGCAAGCCTTGCAGCAGTGCAGAGAGCACTATTCCCAGATGTGGTGGCACAAGGGAGCCTGTCTGTTTGGCAATTGATGCCATGGCAGCTGCTCCCTGGGCTTTCATTTTCCAGGACTGGGACTGCAGAGCCTTCTGGGTAATGGTTATCAACTCCTGCATATACAGCCTGATGCCACCCTGAGTACCTGCATGTCAAACAGAGGAACACTGTCATTTTGCCACAAAACAAACAAAAAACTGATCTTATTTAAATTTAAAAAAAAAAAAGCAGTTAAAGATTTATCTCTTTTTTTGCCCAGGAAATATATCAGCATGGTCTACATCAGGCAAAGGGGTGAAAAATTCCTTCCAGGCTGATTGAAGATGGATTCTGTTTTCTAAGTGCTGCCAAAGAAAATCTTTAGCATATACCTAGACAAATAGCTCATGTCAGTGCTTCCATATGGCAGACAGTAGACATTTTGTTGGCCTGTTTCTAAGGAATATAATTTTTTTTTTTTTTTTTCCGCAAGAACAGGTCACTGGAAAACCTTTTTTGCAGCTCCTTTCCCAAACTGCAGAAAAGTAATCTGGTGACTGAGGGACCAGATCCGAAATCAGGTCAGAGAAAGAGCCAGCAAAACTATTTCACCATGCATCCAAGATCTTCCCCTACAGACAGAAACCACAGCAAAATAGCCCTTCTATAGCACAGATTTGTTAATTGAAGTTAAAACCACAGGCATCACCAGAGAGATCTCCAACCCCAGACATGGTTACAGGCCAAAGTCCCCTGTAACTTCAGAGTGTGCAGCAGCCCTTAAAGGCTGGCATTAAAATTTCCAAAGATGTCCAGCTATCTGCACCACGATCAGGGTCATGTTACAGTGGCGTTCAGTGCCTCACAATCTTAAAATACTTTTCCTGACTGTGTCTGTGTATTCTCAGTGATCAACATCTATGGAATTATTTTAAATAGCCACGGAGAAGCTAATCTGTTGAAACTCATTCAGGACATCTTTAGGAAGGAAGAAAATGGAAACAAGCTTCCTAAATCTCTTACGATGAGAACTCGGTATTTCCAAAACAGATTTCCAGAAAGCATGATATTTCCTGCCCCATGCTTCCCAGAAAGCTTCTACCACTCTTAACACAACTTACCAGGTACATTTTCCTGCCAAACTTCAGTCCACAGAGTAGAATTCTCTTTCTCTCCTTTCTCTTCATTGGGAACTTCATGCATGCCAAGAAAAGCCAATGGCAGCACATGTTTGGCATGGTTCTTCACTACATCTGGACTGTAGCGTCCCATTGCATGCACAGTTAAAGCACAGCCTGTTCTGTAAACTGGCTCTGAAGGAGCAAAATAATCACATGTCACAACTGGGAAGCAACCTTTAACGGCTTGGTCTGCCTCTTGGGAAGCAGAGGAATGCACAGTATTGTATAATGACGCATGGGAATTATTCAGCCAGTGTAACCCAGCATCACAATACAGAAATGTCTCTTTACCAGCTTTTGCTATCACCAGGAACTTTTTCTGCACTGTATTCTGTAACTGAACACCCCAAAAGCCACATACCTTCTTTCTCCATGTACCAACTGCTCAGTTTGTGCAGCAGCTTCTCAGTACTAGTGTCCCGGGAAGTCTGTAACAGGAGCAAGACACAAATCACTCAAACACTTCAGAAAAAGCCACCAAGAAAAAGGCAAAATAAAACCCAAAATTATCTCAAACCTCAACTCACCCGGACTAGATGCCCCATAGCAAAGGCAAAAGACTTCTGTACCACGCTGTTGCGATCAGTCAGACCACTAAGTAAAGCACTCATAAGTTTGCCTGTTGGAAGAGACTTCACTTTATCAGAAGTATCACGGTTTTATTGCTGTAGCAAGAATTAATGTAGCCTGCATTTCACGAGATTGTCTGAATTTACATTTTTCTTCACTGCATGTTTCTGGCATTATAGGTCTGTCTGGTCCTTATGCTTAAACAAGTGCACAGCATAACACAGCAAGGCTCAGCAGAAGCTAGTGTTTTGCCAGCCTCAGCCTTCACACCTTGACTGATAACGTTTCTGTACATGAGCACCCCAGCTAATCATGCTTACAGCTTTATTTCTATTTTCCAACAGAAAGGTGACCTTTCTACTACCAAATCACAATAAGTTGTAAAGAGAAGACTAAGACCCAATGAAGCAAAGTCTCTGTTTATGGTCCTCCCATAGCTCAAGTTGAAGGAACAAGTGCTTATTGACAGCACTGCACCAACACAGGCATTGTTAGCCTGGTCCACGAAAGTCCAGAGATATTTCTGTCTGTTCCTGTTGGGCACTAGCGAATTCCTTCAACTCCTTCCTCTTCTACTTCCAATTTGGTGAGGTACTTAACATCCCCAGGACCTAACCCCAGCATGCCAGTCTCATATGCACAAGGCAACTTCAAACAGGTCTCTGAGGAAAATACACATACAATCATCACTCTTGTGATAAAATCAAGGGCTAATGAGGAGGAAATACTACCTACAGAACAGTGACGAAAAGCACCTTTAAAACCTGACACTAGAAACAAACCTTACCTGAATAAGGTGTTAAGTCCTGAGGACACTGTGTGGTTAATGACACAATTACACTGGCACAGCCTCCCTGGAAGATTGCAAGGGAAGACAAAGGCAAGATTAAACAATATTAGTCCCTGGTTATTACTGCTAATACTTGCTGCAGTGCTATATGCACTTATCTGACATGATCTAGGCCCATGGAACCTCTGCCTTGATAAGCCAGGAGCCAAGGACAGAAGCAGAAGAACAGCTCATGACAAATGAATGACAACAATTGAATTAGGAAGTGAAAAAGTTACACTTTTTTTACCCACACTCAGGACAGATGGTCCTGAAAGATTTACAGATATCAAGGACAGCCTTTTGCACTCAGGCATCACAGAGCACAGCAGACACGTAGCCCAAGGGAGGTTAAAGCAGCACACATTCAGAATATCACAAGTGACGTAGATGGATTGACACTCAGGTGTAAAATGACTCCAGTATGAATGAGTCCAAGCTACCACTTTAAAAGTCAACAGTATTTACGTTGACGCTGCGCAGTGTTCCCTTCTCCATTTCAAATGAAGTACTAAAATCACAGACATACCTTTGTGCCAAGGCCTACTCCACTTTTGATCAGTTCACACAGCTGAGGAACCAGCTCACCCAGGACGGACACATCCAAATATTGCAAGCTCTAGAAAAAGACAAGAGACAGGGGAGGGGAAAAAGAAAGAAAAAAGAAAGTTAATGATGGCAGACTTAAACTGGTTGCAGCGAATTCACGCAGTTCTGCAGGCTAGTCTTCAGCTGAATTGTGAGAGTTTGCTGCACAGTGGGAAGAGGGAACCAGAAAGTGCCTTCCACCACATCAAGATTCTCTTGTCCCACTTCTATGATGAGCTGCCCCTGCTATAATTATCATTCGTTGGAACTGATGTACTCCTGCACTCCAACTGTTTAGAAAGGTGCAAGTAAAAGACTAGCAAGAACTCCTGGGGAGGGAAAGGGATGCAAAGGTGCGTGTATCTTAGGACAAAACCCAACATTCACCCAGCTGTCCGAAACCCTGAAGCAATAACATATCCAAAGTAGACAATGGAATGAAACTAGACAAGACAGTTTTTAAACAGGTCAAGCAAAACAAGTGGAATAAATGACATGAAGGTACAAGAAGGATGATATTGCTATCTCTCCTAATCTCCTATGCCTAAAATGCCACTGGGCAAAACAGAAAGCCTCGTGTTTCTAGCGCTCTGTGTGGCACTCTGTCTGCACAGGGAGATTCACCCTCCAGAATATTCAAGGACAACATACTAACTGAAGGCAACCCTCTCAGTTTCAGAGGTCAGATCTGCTGTCATTTCCCCCTCCTGCACTGGCATGGTGAAAGGTATAATCCATTATATCCCATCCAAGGATACAATCTCGCAGCCAGCCCCAGAATACAGGGGAATAGAGAGAAGGTTTCTCATAAACCAGGACATCTTCACACTGCTCCAGGGAAGCCATACTATCTCTCCCCTCCCCTAGGAAATCCCAAGCATTGGTCAGGGCAGCACAACCACCCCGCAGGGCTGGCACGGGACAGGCATGGCCTGCAGGAGGGGCAGCAGCAGCTGCTGCATCCTGCTGAGTGGCAAAGAGTGCACTTTCACATGAAGCCTTTCATCACCAGCCGCTTTACACACTATTTATAGAGAGCACTCCACCTGACACCAAAATGCAGCTCCACATGCTGTTACGGACAGGAGGGCTTGCTGTTGTTTTCTCCATAAGCACAGAAAACTACAAACAGCTCTGGTGGCTATGCTTCTTCTAAAACTTGCTCAGTGCTGACACACCCTGCCTGCTTGCACGACCCTGGTTGTGTGCAGTGCCTGAGCAGAAAAAAGGGGTCTTTTCTTTGGAAGGGACAGGCTGCTACAGAGGGCAGGGAGCTCTTCCAAGACAGACCCTACTGCACAGTGTCCTGTACACAAACACTCCTCCTGCAGCAGCATGAAACGATGGTGCCAAAGATGAGCTGCTGACAGTGCTTTCAGTGATATCAGCATTTTCACTAAATATCTCCACCAACAAAGCACTGGCAAGGCCCAGGTAGGGATACCTAAGGCACCATGAGGCAAGGATTGGACAGCACTTGTGCCTTAAGAGCATGGACTATCATCAGTTGAAGGTCCAGGTGAGAAGTTGATTGTGCGCCAGAGCTGAAGAAATGGTCATGGCAGTCTGGTGATGTTCCCACTGACTGGAAAATGGGAAACATAACCTCCATTTTCAGGAAGGGTAAAAAAGATGATCCAGGGAAGTACAGGTCAACCAGTCTCACCTCTGTGCCTGGCAAGATCATGGAGCAGATCCTCCTGAAGGCTCTACTAAGGCACATGGAAAATGAAGGAGGGGTGACTGGCAAGCACCATGGCTTCACCAAGGGCAAATCATGCCTAACCAACCTGGTGGCCTTTTATGATGGAGTGATGGCATCAGTGGACAAAGGAAGAGCAACTGATGTCATCGACCTGGACTACTGCAAAGTGTTTGACACTGTCCCGCATGACATTCTGGTGGCGAAATTGGAAAAATATGGATTTGATGGATGGACCACCCACTGGATAAGGAATTGGTTGGATGGCTGCAGAGAGTTGCGGTCAACAGCTCAATGTCCGAATGGAGACCAACGACGAGTGACACTCCTCAGGGACTGGTACTGGGACCAGTGCTATTTAATGTCTTTGCTGGCGACATAGACAGTGGGATCGAGTGCACCCTCAGCAAGTTTGCAGACAACACCAAGCTATGTCGTGCAATCAACGTGCTAGAGGGAGGGGATATCATCCAGAGGGACCTGGACAGGCTTGAGAGGTGGGCCGATGCCAACCTCATGAAGTTCAACAAAGCCAAATCCAAGGTCCTGCACATGGGTCGAGGCAATCCCAAGCATAAAGACAGGCTGGGCAGAGAATGTCTTGAGTGCAGCCCTAAGAAGAATGACTTGGGGGTGTCAGTAGATGAAAAACTGAACGTGGAATGGCAGTATGCACTCACGGCCCAAAAGGCCAACCAGATCCTGGGCTTCATCAAGAACAGCATGGCCAGCAGGTCGAGGGAGGTGATTCTGCCCCTCTACTCTGCTCTCATGAGGCCCCACCTGGAGTACTGCGTCCAGGTCTGGGCCCCCAACACAAGAAGGACGTCGAGCTGTGGGAACGGGTCCAGAGGAGAGCCACAAAGATGATCACACGGCTGGAGCACCTCTCCTATGAGGACAGGCTGAGAGAGTTGGGGTTGTTCAGCCTGGAGAAGAGTAGGCTCTGGGGGGACACCACATAAGCCTTCCAGTACCTGAAGGGAGTCTGGAGGAAAGTTGGGGAGGGACTTTTTACAGCGGCATGTAGTGACAGCATGAGGGGTAATGAACTTGAACTGGAAGAGGGCAGATTTAGACTAGATATTAGGAAGACATTCTTTACTATGAGGGTGGTGAGGCACTGGAACAGGTTGCCCAGAGAAGTTGTGGATGCCCCATCCCTGGAGGTGTTCCAGGCCAGGATGGATGAGGCTTTGAGCAACCTGGTCTAGTGGGAGGTGTCTCTGCCCACAGCAGGGGGGTTGGAACTAGATGACCTCTAAGGTCCCTTCCAACCCCAACAATTCTACGATTCTATGAAGAGAAATGGTAGTTTAGCATAATCCAGAACCAGCACCCATCCAAAGAAAAGCACTTGAAAAATGCTTCTCTTCATCAAACTAGGCAAGTCTTCAGGGGCAGAAACAATCCCTCTGACTCCAAACAGAGCCAAGGTTATTTACAACTGATATGAGGAGCAAGCTGTGGAAATAGGAGGAGAGAAGTCAGTACATGAAAAAGAAGGTGGACAGACATCCATGTGGAGATGCGATAATAAAATGAGCACTGAAAAGGTATTCTATAAAGCTCACACTTTAACTCCTATTCTTCTCCTTCAACATACCTTACACTGGAACCCTTCTGAATCAAGTACTTACCATGTTAATGGTTTCCATCATGGGAGATGACTTGACAGCACTAAGTCTGGCACTATCCATTGCAGTCTGAAAAAAAGAGGAAAAAACCACAACCAAGTGTAAGTAAACTCAACATAAAAACAGTGGAAAGGGCAACATCAGCTATAGCTCACTACCTCATGAACTCAAACTAAGATCCATTTCAGATGCATACAGATGGAAAGCAATTATGTCTACAGACTATGAATGTCTCCCTTTCAGAGCCACATAGACGTTCTAGCTGCAGTACAGGGGCTACACCATGTGCTCCGGACATCATGGGAACAAATAAACAAACAACACCAAAAAAAAGGGAAGAGAAGGAAAAAGAGAAGGAAGGAAGGAAAAAGAGAAGGAAGGAAGGAAAAAGAGAAGGAAAGGCAGGCAAGGCAGGAAAAGCAGGCAAGGCAGGAAAAGAGAAAAAATCCCACTCTGATCTATTGTTCACTCCTTTCTTGTTTGGAAAGGGCAGAGTTTGACCCCTTCCCCTCCCCAACATGAAATTAGCTAAATTTGCTTCCGAACAGTGTGTTCCAGGCCCTTTCCCAGAAGACTGCCACTGATCAATATGGTTCTTGTAGAGAGATTAAAGGACATACAGTGCTGACAACATTCACCTTCAGCCCATAGTGTTATGGCACACCTGTTAATTTATAAGAAGTCCTACAGTTAATCCCCTGGGAAAAACAGCAGCAAAGTTTGACAGTACTGGTGCATTCCAGATAATTACTACAGACTCTCTCTTCACCTGTTTTGTAGTTGCACATGGAGCTGAAGTGACATTTAACAACAGTTCTTATTAAGATTGTTCTTCACGCTCTGAAATGTGGCAGTCTAGTGAACAAAAAAAATCCCAAACCTTCAAAAAAAAACCCCAAATTTACCCAGCCATATTCTAATGACCAAAATCTTTTTAGTAACTTATTAGCTATTTCTCTTTGCACCTTTGAACACCTCTCAACCAAATCTGCTATTTTTTCTGCTTACTGAACAAAGCTTAAATCTTTGTCTCTGTTCTGTTGATACCTTTCCATTATAATTGCACTTACTTTCTCCTGATCTGTTGCACAAAGACTCAAATAATTGAGGACTTGAGGCTCCAGCACACTCAAGGATTCCAGCAGGGCTGGGATAAGTTTTGGTGCATGAGGTTTCAGCATAGATCCAGCACTTTTACTGATCTTCACAAGAGTATTAATGCTGGAAAAAGATCAAAAGGAAGGTCAACAGAGAAATACAGACTTAGCTGAAAAACCTGTCTGGTCTACTCTAACCAGTACCAACAAAAAGGCCTATCCAAATCTCAGATACACCAATATAAATCTACCTGCAAATAAAAATCTGTGTATTTTTCTGCTTAAGCCCTGAGCTTCCAACTGATGCTATGCTTTGCAGAGAAATTGCAATGGGCAAAGAGACAGTGCTACCGACAGATGTAGGAAGAAATAACACATCTTCATGTTTTAAAGAAGCTCTGGGCAAAGTCACCCCAGAGATATCCACTGTCTCTGCCCCAAAAACAACCAAATTACAATGACCTGTTCAAATCCCACTTGTCAGTTTCAGACTGACCATATGTCTCAAGCTGCATTTTGACAAAGGGTTTTCACATCTTCAAAAGGGATGAAAAAATTCAAGTAATATTCACTCTAATTTGTTAGGAGCTTTCTAATCTTCCTGGATAATCATGTTCAATAAAAGAAAATAATTTTTGCAAAGACCAGCTACACTCCAGGTCTGAATTTTACAGCTTTTCTGTCCTTAAAGCAAGTGAAGGAATACACAAGGTTACAAAGTGACAAGTAGATGAAGTCCATACCTATCAAGGGTTATCAAACCGTTACACGACATAAAATGTATTTGAACAGTGTGACCAAATGCAGCAGACACTTCTGGGATGTGAAATGTCATTACTCACAACAAGTCGTGAAATAAGACCTGGCTGTTTCAAGAACTACTGTGGGATTTTTTTGTATACAAGCAGAAGAGAGGCCAATCCTGAAGGACAGCTTCAAGCACAGTAAATTGCTTGCAGCTCAGCTTGCCAGTTGTAGAGAGAGAAACGAACCTCCTGCTGGGAACTTGCGGAGGGGCCAGAAATTCCCAAGAGATAGGCAGAGTTCCTTGGACTGCTGTTTGAGCTCGGTGAGAAAGGGACTTAGCAGGAAAGCTGTTCTGGGGAGAAACTTATCACTTCAAACACAACATTCTGCACTTCAGGTGAATAAGCTGGGTCTCTTTGGGACAAATCGTGACCAGACCTCCAGGGAACTTACATGGTGCAAAACTAACCTGAGAGATCGGACTTCAGCAACTGTGCTTACTATTCCTTTGTCTAGGAGGCAAGGGAGCAGTACAGCTATCATCTTCTGACCAGCTGCTCCTTTAGAGGGATCACACATTTTCACACAAACCTGGGGACGAGTGAAAAATCAGTGTTGCAAGCGCATACAAGCGTCCTGCTAAGATTACATTAAAGCACCTTCTCTGTCAGACAAAAGAAGCCAATAGCAACTAGAGCAACTGCTCACAGCTAGACCCAGGCTCTGTTATACCTTCATCCCCTCTCCAGGAGGTACTTAAGCCCTAAGCCACATCGCTAAAAGGAGTTTCAGCCATGGTCAGCTTCCAGAAAAGGCAATTTGGAACCTAGCAGGCCTTGGTCTACATCTGCATGAAGAGATGGACCAAATGACCTCTTAGGTGAGGACAGCCTATCTCAGCCACAGGGATTCAATCATTCCACAAGGCAGAGCAGCAAGTTCCACATCAGAACAGATTCTGCAATTGTAACAACATTTTGGCATCAGATCACTACGTGTGCGATTGAAATGTCATGCTGCATGCATTGTGAAGGTTGTGATTTCAAACACAGCTCTTAAGATCCATTTCTATTTTCATCAATATGACTTTATTATAGAGGAATACCGAAAAAATATTGATATGTGTACCACACCCAAAAGATCTTGGGTCAGGAACAGCACTAGCGAGTGAAGTCCAGACTACATCACTTTGTTTCACACCAGTGAGGTTCCACTGGGCCTGGTCAACTAGATCAGTTGGGCTTGGTCAACTGCCAAAGTTACAGGAAGTTCTTTAAATCCCACTCCCAAGTGGGGAAAAATAGGACATTAGAGGGACAAAAAAATCCAGTTCATCACAGCCCTCCTTTGGTTGCATATAACTTAACATCATATTATCCTCAAGAAGCATCAACAAAAGTACAGAAGAGCATGTGGTCGAGCTTATTATGACTGGTTCCTAGGGGGCTGTTCATTATAACTGTACTTCATACAAGAGATCTTTTCGAGACAAGAGTCTGGGGTAAACAGGTCACTCCTGCTGATATGATAGTGAATGATCACCTGACATCAAAATCATACACATCTCCACGTGCAAATGATGAACAGAGTTTTACCTTGCTTAAAGTTTTCAGGGCTAGTTCTGCTGCCTTTCGCACAGTTTCCTAGAAAAGAAGTCAACAATCCATTGTTATTATTTTTAAACCTTCTGTAGAATGATTCATATTAATTGATAAGTATGTAGGCTATATACAAGGCTATATTCATGGCTAATACTTAATACAATATCTTTCAGAGAAATTTTGGCTTTGTCCATCTGAGTATCTGATTCTGCTCAATGACAAGTAAATTAACAATCCTGCCTGACACCACCAGGTACTCTGTGCTTCTGTTTACATTAGTCTCTGTAATATTATTTTACTGCTTGTCTTTTTCAAAACAAACAAACAATAAACCCCAAAACCAAACCCCAAAAACCCAGTGGAATCTTCTACTGCAAAAAGAAGTATATAGTTCATTTATCATAATTTACTCCCTCCTCAACATAATGTCTGTTGCTTAGTGATGCTTAACTGAGTGTCCAGGACTAGAGAAAGATGGACCAAAAGCAAAAAGTAAAATTAGAGCAGCTCTGGTGGCATGTGTCACCACCACCAACTACACTCTTTAACTTTTCTTGTATTGATGAATTAAGCAGTATCTAGCAATATTCCTGGGTGATGAAACACAATCGCATGGACTGGTAAAGTATTAGGACACTGTTGGAAAAAATCTGGCCTACCACAAGTAGACCTTCCCAAACCATTTCCAGGTAAAATACAGGAAGAAATTAGACCCTTCCCAAAAGGCAGTTTGCAGGCAGCTGCCCTATTTTAGAGGCTAATACAGCTCATTAGCACTGAGGCAAAACTGCTCAGTTGGTTTCAGTGCCTAGGAACATTTCTGAACATACTAAATTTACTAGTATGGAAGGAACTTCCTGGTACACAGCACACTTTGGAAATCATCTCAGCCTTGCTTAAGCTTGAGCAGAGGAGTCTGGATCCAGAGAGAATACAGCTCAAGCCTGGAAGGACCCAAGGACTCTGACTTTATACGTGCAAGTCATTTAAGCACACAAGCAGCCCAAAATAAGTGTTTCTATACTCAAGAGTTAAGCAAGTAGGTAGGAATTCTTTTATACCCAGGAAAAATTATGAACCATCAAGAATAAGCACAGTAGGAATTAAAACCAACACTCAAAAACATGAGAAACATACACAAAGACTTTCCAAAGTGGCATGGAAATTTTAACTGCAAGGGGCCTGAACTTCCAGTCTGCTTAATACCCAAAACTCCCAACGGCTTCAATTTGAATTCTCACAGGATGTCTCTTTAAACATCTTAGAGCTTGATCACTGTACTTTCTGTTGAAGATTCCTGCTCATTTATCAGTTCCATTACCTTAATGTCATCTTGCACTCTGAATAGGATTTCCCAGATCTCTGGAAGCTTGTCTATAATGTCATCCAAAGGTCTTCCTCTTAGTAAGTCATTCAGCGCCAGACAGCTGCAAAGAAGGAATTTTATTTCCATCACATGGTGTACTTATTTGAAATAGGTGTATATACAGATACGTTTATAAGTAAATGGTTACAAAAACTGAGAACTGTTTCACATTCCTTATTTTCCCCAAACCCTAAATCTACTCTGTCATAAGAACGTCTCCTTTAGCAGAGAAAAAAATGTTCAACCAGTCAGGTGAAATCTGAAACAGGTGACAGGAAGTGAGAATGGCTGCTGTGGTGAAAATTATTATTGTAAACATTCCACTTACAGAATTGTTTCAGATTTATTTTCTCTAAATGTAGGATAAGAACAAAATAACATGGTCTAAAGTCTGGAATTGAAATTAAAATTGAAGTTTTCAATACAGCGTAACTACAAACCATTATAAACAAAAAGCAGCTTATTAAAAATGCTATACTGACTGGCATTCTGCTGCCAAGTACGTATATAGCCAGACTGCCAAGATCTTCTAACATTAAGCAATATTTCAGGTCCAAGGATAGGCAAGAACTTTGTGATCAGAAAAATCCTCCTTCAGACAATGTTCTTTAGTATCACGCTCAAGCTACATGCAATAAAAAACTTCAGGCTCAATGATGCAAATAGCTTCAAGATTGTGTATTACACTCCAAGTGTAGACTACAAGACTGGGCTCTATCCTGATGAAAGGACATATCCTCTTCCCCCCCTCAACTTCTTCAGGTTAACAAGTTCATGGTGAAGAAGATGAAAGAAGAAAGTTCAAAGAAAAATCTTTTACTTTTCCTAGCAATACCTGGATTCTCTGATCCTCCACAGACTGCTGGTTAGGTTACTGATCAAATCCTCAAGAATTTCCTTCATGTACTTATCAACCTATTATGAAAAAAAGGAAAAATCATGAAACAAGCATGGGCCATGTATCCTTGTCCTGTACTCTGAAAAAAAAAAAAAGGCCTTTTGGACAATACAACCTGCTTTCAGCCACAGCAGATGAACTAATGCTTACTAGAGCTGACCCTGCGCAAACTTACTCCAACTTTGCTTTAGACATGCCCTTCTCTGCACTGCTTCAAAGTTTAATGCTGTGACAGACATGACAAGAAAAGAGGAAAGTCCCTCAAGTCTTTTATCAACTGAGCTATTTAGAAGCAGCATCAAACATGTATTGACAGGAGAAGCACTTGTGCTTTGATGAGGGATCAGAGTGAATGACTTCACACTAAGATCAGCTTTGCTAGGAGAAAAGATTTGCAAACCCAGTTCCAGACCTTTCAGAGACAGAGCAAGGGCATCTCATGAAAATCACATATTCCTGAAACTTGTCTGGGAGCAATTACCCCCAAACTGATGGAACAGCTTCTTCCCATGGGCCTCCTCCCACTTAAAAACTAAGGAACCATATTTAAATGTTCTTGCTCTAGGAAAGGCATCTTAGGCTATAAGGATTCCTGAAGAGCTTCTCACAAGCATTATCAAAGCAATATCAAAGTGTGGAAAGACCCCACTTTAAGTAAGTAATAGAGTTTAATGCTGGATGCATGAACAAGGTTTGCGATATTCTTTCACATATAAGAGGCAGTGCAAAACCTCTGTGCATCCTCCAGCTCATCCACGCGTTCAAGCACCACTTTCTCTGTAGGACCTCACCCCTTTCTGCACAGCCCCTCCTTTCACAAGATGCAACTGTCCCATGAGGATCTCTGAGATACTGCTGGCTAGCAGCAAACCCACCACTATTCACTTTGCTGCTCACTCACCATTGACTTGTCAGTGACCAAGGCATTCCAAATGCTGGTCATTGCCTGTCGAATGCCCAGGTTGGGGTCAAACTGGTAACGGTAGAGCCGGGGAAGAAGCTGAGGCAAAAATAGAGCCAGCTGCTCTCCAGCCTTGGCAGCTATCACGTTGAAACCAAAAGCTGCTCCCTGAAATTATGACAAAAGAATATTTGTTGAAACAATCTGCTCATTCACTCAGTGTTCCTGGAAACACCACAGTCAGTGGCAAAGTGGACTGACACAGTTTAGAGACAGACCAAATCAAAAGGACTAGAATGGTACCAGAATTAGCTGCCCCATCAGTGCTACAGTACCACAATGATCTCAAGCATACAATCACCAGCAGACAACATACTACTCCAAAACTTCCTTCTCTCCAACCTTCATTTCAAGATACCAATTGATCCCATTTGGGAAAGTGGTGATGGAGAATTAAAACTGTGAAGATTTGAGTATGTTCTTCCAACAGATTCTTTCTCAGAAAAACCGGTGAGGGTGGGCCACTGCCTCCCTACAACTCTGCTGCACAGAATAACATAGGAATTGAAAAACTAAAAATACAACAAGTCTACCTTAGCTCTACAACCTGAAATTTCTGGGGATCATAACTTTGCATCTGTCCATATTTACTTTAAACTCAAGTATTCTTTCATGTTCTATTCTTTCTCCAACACTCTCAATTCCACTGTCAATTCTAACACAGTGGAACTGCTGCTCACCCATTAAGTCCTATGGGGTTTGGCAGGACAGCCCCAAAAAAATTGCTCAATACAGGCAGTGCAGTGACTGCTTCTATTCATGTCTCCTGATTCACAGTGTCAAAAGCTGCTACTCAAAACCCCTCCTAGGGATTTTGAAGGACATTATCTGCTGCCTGGGTTAGTTTAGAAAGGGAAGAATAATAAATACAAACTCTCAGGACCAGTGTTGTTAGGATCAAGAGGCTGCAGAAAGTATAAGGAAAAGGGAGGCATCATCTGCAAGGCCCTAAACAGGGGCTTTGCTCTGCCTAGCTCTTGTGTGGAGGTTTAGAGCACAGACTTCCAGATATCCCCTTCAACTTAAATGATTCTGCAACTTCCTCAAATGCCAAAGCTCAGCCTACAGTTGCTGAGTGGATTTTCTTAATTCATCCTGGCTGATGAAGTTCCACAAGGGTCAGGAACATAACTACGCTCCTGCGCTTCTGAAGTCTCAGTACAAAGAGAGGGAAGTCTTGAGGGACATGCTGACTTGTCAAACTCTGGATGAAAGTTAATGCCGGGGCTTGTTTTTTGCACTAAGTGGTGTGGTCAGAAACTCAAAACCTTAGATAGTGAGCAGGAAAGAGCACAAAAGGTGCAATACGGAAGGTGAAGCCACCTGGGTCTTCTGCATGAAAGCACATGAAATGTGCTCTGCCCACTCGCAGGGACAAAACAAGTTCTTCCAAGATTCTGTAAAGCCACTGAAAAAATCCCCAAGTTAAAGCTCTGAAATGTATACTTAAATCTTAAAGTTTATGATGCTACATTTTTTTTGCAGCAAGTTGATCCAATAGAATTTTCTCTTTGCTAACGGTTCCAGTAGCTTTAAAATATCAAGACTGGAGTTAAAAAAAAGGATACTTTTGACAACAGTGATTGAACTGGTGCACTGTCCAATGGCTTTTTAGCAACCTGTTGCTGAATACTTTTTGCTCTGCCTTTTTACATAACCAAGGTCACTTTCTCTGGCATCTGAAAATTCATCCACTTTTGAAAATATTATTTCACTGTTTGACCACATCAAGACCTGGCCCCTAAGCACACTCAAAAGTAAAAGAAAAGGATCACAGTTGATTGAGAAAGGAATGGAGGATGATATGAACTGTATTATACCAATGTTTTGCTTTAAGAATTTCACATAATCCTGAATTTGCTTCACAGCCTGGTAAATTTTCATTGGACTTGACACCAAAGCATCAACAAATGGCCCCCACATGCAGTTACCTATAGATTATATGACCAGAGCTAGAGATACGCAGTTTTTGTTCCCAGTGTTCGCAGTGGGAACGGAAGCAGTATGAAATCAGCAAATTACCTTCCGAGAATTCCACATGGCATGATGGTTGGCCAGATTCATGAATTTGTACACCAGGTCTGGTTGATTTAGATCACTAGCAAGTGAACAAAGCTCCTTGTAGGTAGACAGACCTTGACTTTGGAAAGCAGAAGGGAAATCAGTGTCACTATTTTCAGCTACACAAATGCCATAATAGCTACAGCTATAGCCAAATCACAGCCTAAAGCTGACAGAGAGAAGCGAATACCCTATCTGTACTACAAGAAAATACATATGGTAACTTAGAGAACAAGAAGGAACAAAAAGCTCAGGCAGCAGATTTGTAAGCAAGGGAATACTGTTTCAGCACTGATTGTGTGTCTGTCATTGAGCCCGTAACTAAACTTACCCATCTGGGGTTTTGCTCAGGCCACCCTGAAACACCACAGTTTCTCCAGTCATCTCATGTTTGGCTCTGGTAGAAAAGAGGTCCAGTATTAGCTTTACCAAACTCTAGCCTTGAATGGACTGTACGCTCTGGAACAAGTTAATTTGTTTTGCTTTATTAACTCAGCACTTTCCCATTCTTTCAGTTCCAATCACACAAAAAACATACAGGTGTGCAAAGCCACACACACAGCAAAGAACCTCATTAACCTGTGTCATGTCCAACATTATGCAGACGCTGCAGAAAGTGAGGGTTTTTCTGTGCAGTCAGAAGGTAAAAGGTCAAAACACTGAATTACGGTTTTTTATTTCTGTCCAGACACAAGCCACAAGACACAATGGACAGCAAATCTCCACCTCAAAATGAAAAAAATGCAATTTCCAGTCATCTAATATCTTCCTGTTTACCAACGCTGGATGCCCACAACTCCCAGCCTAGGTTTTTGTCATTCACAGTGGCCACACCGATAGCCCGTTAGGCAGGAGTAGGCTGCTAAAGAGCATTTCCAGCACTGATTGAAATTATTATTAGCCAGGAGTCCTTTAAGATCACTATTTTTTGCACTAAAGCTGACAAGTGACCATTAACACTTTCTCAGAAAAAGGTACATTTCAGGCACAAGCAAGTCCCCACTTCTGCAACACTGACACTGTTCTGAGTTGCTGCAAGAGGTTATTGTCCTCTGCAATTACACAGCATAGCAAGTAAGAAATCTAACCAAACCCCAACTGATTTGAACTGCTTGAATCAGCACTGAATAATTATTTTGAAACTTTGTTTCAAACCAGAACAATTTCAGTTACAACAAACTCCAACCTGAATTAAGAAACGTCCCAGTTTGACCCATTGGAAATATATGCAACACATCTCTTTCCACACACAAGAGAGGTACATTTTTATTCCCATCAGACATATAGCTTAGCGTACTCCCTCACTATGTTCTGAGCCTACTGTACCTTTTCCCAGTCATAAGGGTATCAACAAGTGTGGTGACTAGCTCTTGCTGATCTTGTTCACTTCCTAGTTCATATACAAGCCCAAGACCTTTTGAAGCAACATCTTGACTAAGCTCTGCAAGAGATTTAACAAAAGTAAAGATAAGCATGTAATCACGTAATACATAAATTTAAAAAACAAGATTCAATCAAAATCATGATCTAGCAAATGGAACTCTGTGCTGCAGTTCGTAGCTCTCCATTTTAGAGCAGGTGTAGTCTGGCAAGACACAAGCTTTGGATTCTGAAACAGCAATTTGTTCTGAAGGCATACCCCCCCCCCCACCAAATCAGGTGACATCTTCATGTTAACATTGTCTCTGCAGGTTTTGAAACAGTAGGGAGAGTTCCAAGAGTCGTAAGTATTCCGACATGCTGCTGCCCCTGAAGACCAGCTAAGTTAATGGTAATACTCTCTTTGGATAGGCTGCTGGATACACCCTTTCTGCTAGCTGCCATGGGTAGAGCTATAGGCCAAAATCTGCTAGCTTAGAGACACCGTAGAGTTCCAGTCCGTGCAGAACTCTGTGATATGCATCCTGCTGTCCAACACAGAGCAGAAATAGCAACACTGAACAGTTTCTGTTGTTACAGTCTGAAGGAGCAACTGCAGAAAAAATTTGTGCTTGGTTAGCAAAGCACGGAAAAGAGCTGTGCAATGCCTAGAAATAAATCATTCCTATTATGTCAGAAATTGAATGTTTCTACAGTTATCTTTTAATGCTGACTGACAGAGAGGGTGTAGGTGACTTTCTGCCTGTTGGAAGATTCCCTCCATTCTGTTAAAAGTCAGAAATGGAATGTTTCTAGTTATCTTTTAATGCTGACTGACAGAGAGGGTGTAGGTGACTTTCTGCCTGTTGGAAGATTCCCTCCATTCTGTTAAAAGCCCACCAAAAGACAAAACTATTAAGATGTGATAGTACTTACCATCACTATCTGACAGAATTGAAACAAGTGCACCTTGAATATCCTTGAGATGAGACTGTTAGATGAGAAAAAAGGACATAATTTTTATCTCAGGTTTTGGATCCTTTGTCTGGTCTCAAGGCATGTTCCTAACAGGTAAACACAGGCTACTGCCTCAATGGAGTTGCCTATATGAGCTACACCTACGATAAGAACTGCCCTCCTTTCCAGGCAGGTAAGCAGGAACCTGACTGTCATTCACAGAAAATAACAGATATTTGTCCAGCACCTTTTTACAGCTACCATGCCATTAGTAAGCCACATATTTTATTTTCCTTGTCTAACACATGGCAATAATGCATCATAAATCTGGCTTGCAGCCAGATGGAGCTATCCTCTGTGTGAGGATGTCTCTTCTTAATCCCCAAACTAGTGGATTTTGCCACCCCCCACAAGGTGCATTGTTTAGAGGAGTGTAATCTGTGGCAAGGTGTTACATAAGAACAGCTCACATTTGCAAAGCACCTGATGTCCCAAAGCTCTTTATCATTACCTGAAGAGCACACAGTGGTTACATGGTCTCATCACAGTCTGTAGTACCTTACGCAGAGAGAGGGCATTTTGGTTGGGAATGCTTTATTAAGTTCTTATATATGACCTTCCACAGAACCATAGAATGGTTTCGGCTGGAAGGGACCTCAGAGATTGTCTAGCTCCAAACCCCCTTCCACCGGCAGGGACATCTCCCACTAGACCAGGTTGCTCAAAGCCTCATCCAACCTGGCCTGGAACACCTCCAGGGATGGGGCATCCACAACTTCTCTGGGCAACCTGTTCCAGTGCCTCACCACCCTCATAGTAAAGAATGTCTTCCTAATATCTAGTCTAAATCTGCCCTCTTCCAGTTCAAGTTCATTACCCCTCATGCTGTCACTACATGCCGCTGTAAAAAGTCCCTCCCCAGCTTTCCTCCAGACTCCCTTCAGGTACTGGAAGGCCGCTGTGATGTCCCCCCAGAGCCTACTCTTCTCCAGG
>NW_010138661.1:0-2023 GCF_000699245.1 Pterocles gutturalis
TTGGGGTTGTTCAGCCTGGAAAAAAGAAGTCTCTGGGGAGACTTAATAGCAGCCTACCAAGAGAGATGGGGAGCCACTCAGTGTAGTGAGAGGACAAGGGGTAATGGGTATAAGCTGAAAGAGGGTAGATTTAGACTAGACATTAGGAAGAAATTTTTCACTGTGAGGGTGGTGAGACACTGTCCAGGGAAGCTGTGGATGCCCTATCCCTGGAGGTGTTCAAGGCCAGTCTGGATGAGGCTTTGAGCAACCTGGTCTAGTGGAGGGTTTCCCTGCCCATGAGGGGTTGGAACTTGGTGATCTTTAAGGTCTTTTCCAACCCTAGCCATTCTATGATTCTGTGATTCTATGGTTTAGCAATTGCAGCTGCCTAAGACGCAGCTTCCTAAGTGGAAGCAGAAAACAGGTGAATGAAAGTCATGCAGAAATACCATGGAAAAGACATTGCTCCTGTTCTTGATATCTGGGAGGATCTAACGTCAGCTTCTCTCCTGATATGTCACATTTTGCCCTCAAACATCATTTTGAAGGGTAAATGGCATTTTCTGCTTTGAAATAATATAGTAACTCACCACATTTGGAGCATCAGTGCCAGTTATCTACATTAAACTCTTAGGAACCAATTCAATTTTTGAGAGAAGATAAAGGCTTCACTCCCGTTGAAGGCAGAGTACTTACTGTCTTTATGTTAAAGTTATCATTATTAGGAAGTAGTAGACAAGAGTAAATCTCATTAGAAAGTTAAACTCCCATCAGTGGTGCATACTTGTGTCTGGAATTCCCTTTGCATGTATTCATATATTTACAAATGTAAGTGATCTTGAACGACTTGCAGATTTTTTACAGGTATGTCATTACACCCATCTGACTGTTCCCAAGTCCTCATTTTGTCACAGTTTGGAAGGACTACTTGTAAAAAAGATGAAAATTGCTGCAGAGTTTTCAGAGAAGCCACAAGATCTCCTCCCAAGGGTTCATTCTATACCAAAGCAAATATGAAAATAGGTGAGATGGTCTGAAAAACTGCATTGTCTGGGAAACTTAGTGGCACAAGAGGATTTTTTTTGCCATACAGAATTTACTGTTCCAAAATATGTAAAAGGATAAAATATTACTAGTACCATGCTATGTTATTTTTGCTGAAATGGGAACAGTGTGGGTGGCTGACAAACTCGAGGGAGTGAAAATATTCATTACTAGCAGCTGACTAATGCTGACTGTCTTATCTTTTCAGTGGGCTAAAAATCAGCATTGGGAAATGCATGTGAAATGGTCTTGTTTACTGACTTGACTATTTAGCCATTTACATTCCCTCAAATTCTCCTTTGTTATACAGATTGCAAAGCACAATAAGAAAAATTGAAGGTAAATAAGAAGTACTAATAATAACTCAAAGCACTAGTGGTTTTTGTTCAGACATTTATGATTGCAAGGCACTGAATCAGGTCCTCACCAAGGAGCAGATTTTAATAACATGGATAAGAGAAAAAGACTAGAGTTTCTTCCTCTTAATCTGGGTCCTTTTAATTTATTTATCCTGTGTGAGGCTAAGCTTGTATTATTTGTTGATATTTAGCTCTGTTTACTCATGATTGCTTCTGAAAAACTTCTCTTGAGCCCTTCTTTGGTGTTCAGAGGATAACTTTTGTTCATGGGTAATTCCAGAATGCAATAAATGGATGTGGGGGAATCAGCTGACCAGAGCAATTGTAGCTTGTTTAGTTTCCCTTCTATGTTGGGGAAGAAATGTTGCAGATTACACTGCATCAGCCAAACCTGAGTTCAAGACCTCATCCGAATGTTGAAACTCCTTGGCAAAGCTAAGTAACATCTGCAAAGACTTGGGTGGATGTTATGTATAGCTACAATACACTCAACACACACTGCAGACTGTTCAAAATTATAATTTTTTAACCCTTTCATGGGGATATAGTGCATCTATAAAGAAGAAATTTGTAACCTTTGTGAAAATTTGCTGGGCTATATACTTGCATACGTACATGTATATATATATACATATTAT
>NW_010138662.1:0-34681 GCF_000699245.1 Pterocles gutturalis
CCAATCTCTCACATTCTGTGATTCTGTGAAATAGTAATAAAGATGATAATAATAGTAGTATAATCTAGTCTAAATCTACCCTCTTTCAGGTAATGGGTATAAACTGAAAGAGGGGAGATTTAGACTAGAAATTCTTTCCTGTGCGGGGGGTGAGGCAGTGGCCCAGGGTGCCCAGAGAAGCTGTGGATGCCCCATCCCTGGAGGGGTTCAAGGCCAGGCTGGATGAGGCTTTGGGCAACCTGGGCTAGTGGGAGGTGTCCCTGCCTATTGGGCGGGCTTTAAGGTTCCTTCCCACCCAAACCATTCTGGGATTCTGTGATTCTATGATATACAAACAAGTGACACACAGTGACACTGCTCACCACCCCATGGCCAAGGCTCAGCCTGTTTCCAGCCAACGATCCTGGAGCAGGGAGAGTCCCAAAACCACAATTCTGGAATGGAGATAAGAGCCCAAGTGTCCAAGAGACCGAGAGCTGACTGAAGGAAGGTGACAACACTGGGAGAGGGACCACTCAGAGCAAGCTGACCTGGAAAGAGCTGACCCAGAGTGAGAGAGAGCTTCCAGAGGGTCCTCACCCACACCCTGGCCATGCCGGGCATGGAATGGAAAAGACCATCGGCCAGTTTGGTCTCAGTCCTAACCCTGAGGTCAAATCCTGGGCTGGTCACTGGGGCTGTGCTCCCTCCCAGCTCCTCCTGCCCCTGCAGACAAGGGCACACAGAGAAGCTGGAAAGTCCTTGACTGTCCTGGCAGCAGCTCTGCCCATCAGTGTGTGATCAGCTTCTGCTCAGCACAAACCCAAACAGCCTCTCCCCAGCTGCTGTACAGTGAACTCTGTCCCAGCCGAACCAGGACCCCAGGTCCAATGCAGCTGGGCATTGGGCTGGAGCATCCCCCAGGCCCGTGACATTGTGCAGGGTACGTATGATGTGGAAATTACTATAGGTTAGAAATGAACTTTACTAGGCTAAAGGAAAACGCAAAGCCAAAGCTGTAAACATTGTGCAGGTCTTACAATGAACGTGTCCTTGGCCAATAAGCAGGATGTGTCCGTGAAAAGCAGAAGTTCAAATGACAAAAGGTTGGTTTGGTCAGCAGCAACCCACCAGGAACCACTGGGAGCTGCCAAAAGCAAGAAAGTGGAGAAAAGGTGATTCCCCAGGGGGAGAAGGTGACTGCAGACACATGGACCCCCTGCCCACTGATGATTTACAGACTCAGCAAAGAAATGGCAACCACTCCCCAACAGGATAATGCTGCGTATGGATGGAAATTAAGAACCGTTAATCTGGAAGCTTGGTGTGCTGGCTGGGGACAGGCCCATCTCTGCACAGATGTGGAGCCAAAGGCAATCCCTCCCCTCGGGGTGTGGGTTGGCTCTGCACACCGGGTAATGAGCCCGGGTTTTGGGACAGATGTTGGCAACCTAGCTGGGGCTGTGCTGGTGGCTGACGGGGGGAAGAGGAGTAAGCGGATTCCAGCGCGCACCAACCTGCTGAGCGGGCACTAAGCAACACAAGGGTGCAGCGCCATTGGGAAAGAGGTATTTCTGCCAGATAAATAAGGGAAAAGGGAAAGGTGTTTTGGGAAGTAGCAAGCATTCAGGGACACCGCGTCCCATGGAGGCTCTGCATAAGGCAGATCAAGGGAAGATACGCAGCAGTAGCCCAAGTGTATCTCTCTCTCTCTCTCTCTCTCTATATATATATAAAATTTTTTTGTTGTTGTTTACACATTAACAGTGGGAGACGTCCTTCATTTTGTTTTAGGCTTGTGTATTGTGTAAGAAACCCAGGAACATTGTTGGTACTGATACGGGCAGTACTACTGCTCAGGAGACTCCCCCTTATTCTCCCTTAGGGTGCATCCTGAAAAATTGGAATAAATTTGGAGGGGACACTCTGACAAGAGATAAATTAAAGTGATATTGTAATAAATGGTGACCACAGTATTAACTGGATGATGGTAAAAAAATGGCTTCTAAATGGATCTATTAAGTATAATGCCATATTACAGTGGCTCTTGTTCTCTCAAAGGACTGAAAAATGGGATTACATTCCTGACACAGGATTGTTCTTTGCTTTACAAAATGATTGGGAAGTTAGGAAAAACATGGACTTGGGGATTCCAAGTATCAAAATGACATCAATTTGGTTAAAAAAAAAGAAAAAATAGCAATTCTTGTTGTACAAGCTATAAAACAAAAGGGTAGAGCAGAAAACGGTGAAGACATTCAGTTCTTTGTTGTGTCTCCTAAATGTTGGTAGTCCAGTAGCCAGGAGGATGAGGGGTCAAAAACCACATATACAAGCCCCTCTCAGACAAGCTGTTGGTCCAGAGGGAGATCCTGTGTATGTGCACATTCAGTTTACTACTTCAGATTTGTTAAATTGGAAACAAGTAGTAAGCCCATATCAGGACAACCCAAAAGGGATGTGTAATACTATTAAAACTAGAATGATGACTGATAATCGTAATTGGAATGGCATTCAAACTCTTTGGGAATTTTTGCTTATTACAGAGGAAAAAAGAACAGTTGTAAAAAAAAAAAAAAAATAAAGAAGGAGTAACCCAAGAGTAGGGAGGAGTGACAAATACAGACACCTCCAAGGCGGGGATCCCATGTGGGATCCAAATATGGGTGGAGGATTGCAGAAAATAAGAAAATACCAAAAAAGTATCCTATATGGAATCCAGACAGCACAGTATTGGGCAAAACTCTGTATTTAATCAAGAAAAAGGAACAGAGGCAGCTGCCAAGCTGTTGGTAGAAACAGGACTAGACTGAAGAGGACCGGAGAAATCCATTAGAATTTCCCTAGCTAATGATCCTTTGGTTCCAGTAAAGCTAGAGAATGAAACTATAGAATTTTTTAACAGATAATGGAACAACCCAATCAGTACTTACGGATTGTAAAGGACCTTTAAGTAAAATTAAGATTAGTGTAATTGGTGCCACCAGGAAAAGAACTCAAAGACCATGTTTACAACCAATGGAAAGTACTATCGGAAATCCTGCAGTCCCTCATTAATTTCTCTATATGAGAGAGTGCCCCTTGCCACTGCTGGGGTGAGATTTGTTACAGAAATTAAATGTACAAATAATATTTCTGGAGAATTGGTAGTTACATATTCCCCCAGAAAACACCTGGAAAGCACTGATGTGTCTGCTGACTCAAGGTGAAAAGGATGAAGATGCAGACCTAAAAAACGTATCAAGCAGCCCACGTGCCCTTGTGTTTGTTAAATGAAAGAAGGAAACAAATAAATGCAAAACATTTATTCGAATGTGTTGTACAAAAAGTTTCCAGTCATAAAATGTATATTACAAATCATTGAAAAAGACAAGACATTTGGCATGCATATTCTAAAGAGAAAAAAAAACCACTTTGAAATGATAAAGTCTAGATAATTATGTAGTTTTCATAAGTTCCATGTGAACATTTTCATCGTTTTGCTTTTTGTATATCAATTTGCAACCTTTTTCCACAATTCCTTATTTTAAAAACTTGAACCTTCCAAAAACTCGTATGCACTGGACCACTGGAGGTGGCCAGTTAAACTGACCAGTGACCTAGAACCAGAGCTATCTAAAGAAAGATTGTGTTAAAAATAAATCACAATTCAAGTCACAAGGCATCACTGTTATGAAAATAAAAGTTCAACTGAGAAGGTACTATTGTGCCCAAATGGAAAGCATTTTGGCTTAAACTTGTTTAAAATAGCTTATTGCTTGTCATTTTAGTGTAACGACGATCTGGGTCACTGGAATACACACCACCTACCTTATCAACATGGAATTGTCACTTCATTAACAGCTAACTACAAAATTCAGAAGTTCAATAAAACACATTTTATTCTCCTGAACTCCAAGTCAATTTACTGCTTGTGTATTCTGAACAAAATCTTGCAATATTAAACATCCTTTTCACTCTCTAGACCTTAGCATTTCAAGAAAGGCATTATGTTTACACATAATAATTGCATGTAAATATGGTCTTGTATTAAAAAAAAACTTTAAATTATTTTAAACTGGTTTAAAGCTAAGCATACTGAAGGGCAAAAAAAAAAAATTCTGTTTCCCAGGCCATTCTAAGTGACAAAATAAACTCTCCAATGTAATTTTTGTCTTGACGTTCAGAGAAAACGATGCTTTGAAAAATGCAATCAGTATCTCACCTTCCACTCACTGGTTTACAACAGGCTTTGTTTCCTGCTCACACAGGGTTTGGACCCAACAGTGGCAACAAAATCCAGTAGAAAAGATGGATATACCTCTGTTTAAAGATAAGACTTTCAAAAGAAGATCCAGAAAGAGAGACAGAATGGCTTAGCAGCAAGGAAGTGAGAGAAGTGGCTACAAGAGATATAGAACATACAAGCATGCATGTTTTCATACAGCATCAACACCTTTCTGAAGGATACAAAAGAAGCAGATTCTCAACTATTCTGGGGTGCAAAAGGGATTTCTACAAGCCTCTTCTACCCTACCCTAACCCCTGCCCAGGTTGCAGTTAAAGGGCCTTTACACAGGATGAGCATTAAAAAGAGAAAAGGGTGTACAAACCCAGTAGGATCCCTGCACTGAACATGAGGTGTCCTGTTGCTCGAGGATAAACCTGCACATGAAGCGATCTCGTGTCACAGTACAGCCTGCTTCACGCCGCAGAACGATTTTCATGACTAACAAAGCTGCAGACAGGCTCGTCTGGCTTCTACATGCCAGGTCATGGGAAGCAGGCATTTGTTTTCTTCCTGAGACTTTTGGTTCCTGCTACAAGCACACTCTGCCAGCAGCTCCCATCTAACGGCAGAATGGTGCTGAAGCCATCACTGCATCAGTGTAAACTCTTGGTTTTGTCAAATCTAGAGTCCCGAACTAGCCTGAGACGACAGACGGGAAATACGGGTGTGCAGCAGCAAAGGAGTTGCAGCCACTGATCCTTGGAGTAAGTCACTGCAGCACAACAGCTGAAGTAAAGACAGGAATGAGGGAGACAGCAGTGGCACGAGATGTCAGAGGCTCCCTGTGACCACCCCTCACTCTGCAGATGGATGGACACAAGCACTTTCACATGGCATGAGCCCAGCAGCAGGTAGTATGCGTTTATCATGTTGTACGATATTGTTATGATCTACACAATGAAAAGATTGGCTTCACTGTTCTGCTGAAGTTACACGGTGATTCCTTCCCCCTCTTAACCACTGAGAATCATTTTTACTATTTCATCCAGAATGAAGTTGTTTGCTTGTTTTTCTGGAATAGGAACATCCATATGGGTGGTTACACTCAAGTAACTACTCTGATAAAAGCTATACTGGTTAATTTCCCTAATCAGAGAAGCCTTGAAATATTTTTTCTCCTGACAAGTCAAATCTATTTCTCCTTCAAACTCTACACCTGGTATCAGACACTGGAGTAGAAATGTTGACTGTCCTCCAACTTCTTCAAGGGTGGTTCACATACAGGATCAAATAGGAAGAGAGGGCAAGGGGACACTGGATTTTATTTGAACAAAAAGCTTTAATTATCCTGAAAATAATAAAAAAAAAATCTTTAAAGACAGAAAAAAAAAATATGCTTTTTTGTTTAGTAAAGTCAAAAATCCTCCCAGTATGGAGCAACAACTTTACGGGGATAGCGCTCTTACACTGAAGCTCAGCATCAAAAGCAAGAGGGAAAGATGGCATCTAGAAAAGACCAGAAAAGAAAGTACGCAGAATACAGTAGTTTTTCCTCTGTCTTGTAATTTACAGCTAAGAATTATTTATCATGTTTTTAGAAGCCTTTTAGAAAGCACTGTGGTGACAGAATCACCCACGTTTAGACTGTGGGCATTCAGCTTTTCCCACAGTGTTGATCGCTGTTTTATATGAACACTTGTATATACCCACACGTGGGACTGCAGAGTAAACTAAACTGTTTCCAAAGTTAAAGGACACATTTCCAAATCTCAGGACAAATTCTGCAGACTGTTACAGAAGGGCACAGTGTTCATCACAAAAGATCTGCAAGCACCAGTCCTTAAGGCTGCAGGACGACACATTCCCCATACAGTAGCTGTTAAGAAAACTATGGCTCAGGTAGCAAAAGAGGTTTTTCCTCATTCAAGCTGCCTCTCCTAGCCCATTCTTTAAAAAAAAAAAAAAAAAACAACAAAAAAACAACAAAAAACCAAAAACCCCACAGAAAAAAAACCAAATTAAGTACACACTCATTGCTTTAGTATTTAAGATCACAGAACAATCATAAGTTTACAAGACAATCTTGAAGAATAAGCAATCTGAAAACTGGCCAGTGTAAAAAAAATAAATACAGATCTTTTAAAAAAAAAAGCAAAAAGCCCTCATACATTATGTAAGGATATCCTAGAAGCTGTGGGTCAGAAAGGGAAATGCTGTCCAGTGATTGGAAGGTGGATTGCAAAAAATACTTACATTGATTGCATTCATTTGCATAACAACAAATTTAGAAAAGATAATTGATAACAGTATGTCTGAGAAACATAATTTCACTAGATACATTTTACAGAGAGATAGACATGATTTACTACCTATTTAACCTTCTACTCAAGCAGAGTGGGAAAATTATACTAGAAAAATGGCCAAGTACACCCATAAAGTTATCCCATTAGCCCAAACAGCCAAATCTTCATGCTGCTTTTGTGTAACGGATCTTCTGATAATGGATTACAACATAATTCTACATTTCTATTAGTTTAACTTTAGTAATTCAGTCATCCCACCCAAATAGAGAAAAGTAGCATTTTTGATTTATTTTTAAATGGCAAAAGAAATCTATAAGCTTAGAAAAAACGCACTTTTGTTCCCACCCTGCTTGCATTACGAAGCCATCAGTCAAAGCCACTAAACTGTCTTTCTAGGTTATATCTGTCAGTCACAATACTGTTCAGAGAACATAATGTCCAAAAGCCACCGAAAACATCCAAACCTTGTCGCTTGTTTGATGAGTCTAAACTAATTGAATGACAAGATCAGAGTTCAAGAGTGCAGGTAAAAACAGGATTCTATGCTGACATCCAATGGTATCCAAACTAACGACTAGTGGAAAAAACATTTGCTTGTGCGGTAACCAATACATTCTTTGGAGCAGTCGAGTATTTTTCCTGGTGCGTAAGGATGCACTGCTGTATGAATGCTAACCCTTACGGGAGTCAGAGTTATCGCTGCAGAAATGCAGCAGAAGAAACCTTCAGCTAAAGGGGCACCGTCAGATACAAAATGCATCCCACAGAAATAAAAATCACCTGCTACTCATACAGAGCATTTTTTACACACAGCATTATTCTCTCTTCACTCCCTGTTAGACTTTACTTCAAAGATTTGAACGCTGCAAAGCAATGCTTATGTCCTAAACGAGAACAGTTACTTTTAACTTTTTAAAGAAGTCTTTAAACTATTTCTGTACTATTTTGCAAATACTGTATATCTGACAATGCCCCTGAATATAAGAGAAGTATGAACATGCTGCATCTAGCTCTGATTTTAAAAAGTCAATATTTACACAGGATAACCTTTAAAATCCCCAATATTATCATTGCCAAAAGTAAAAATATTTTTAATATCTAAAACCTTAACCATTCTGATTAATGCTGAGTATGTCAAAAACCATTACATCATGATGCTTAACATCATAAATAGCGTACATCACTTGCATCCATGATTTAACAAGGTCTCGTTTTTGACAACGTCAAAACCCCTGAAAATATTCAGTGAGCAGAACCCATCACTCTCCATCTTCTGCAGCAATGACCTGGAGCTAAGGTGCTGACAGACTCCAATGTTTTTACCACTAGGCTGTCAAACCCTGGGGTAGGGACAGGTCCATGGTCCTGAGCCAGGAATGTCTGAAATGCAGCTTCCCTTCGTTACCTCCATCAGGGGAGCAGCATTTTTAACGAACTTGGGGTCTAATTTTCCGAAGCTGGGCGCTGCTGAGGATACCAGGCAAGATACTACCATGGTGTAAAGTGTGGAGGAAACACTACTGAGAGTCTCTCCTGGGGCCCTGCAGATGAACATGCTTTCTTGAAGTTTTTTTTTTTTTTTTCAGTTATCCTGTTCATACATGCAATTAGAGTTTTACCATACACTCAAGGAGTCTCATCCCATTTTAGCTAAAAATTTATTTTCTGCTGTAGGTTTGTACATAAGACTTGAAACTCTGTATGGAGAAAAACGCTGTATTCCAATATAGGGTTTCAACAGAGAGGGAAAAATAAAGAAATCTATTAAAAATTCTGGCAGTTTTGTTCAAAGCTTTTTTTTTTGATTTTTTTTTTATAAAAATGTACCAAGGAATAATTTCAAAGAAATCAGATGATGCATATAAAAATAGTTTTCAGTGGCTCTGGAGGGAAAAAAAATAGCAAAAATAAAAGGAAATAAATGGGAAAAAAATAGCAGATAATAGTTTCTTTTTTCTTTCTTCACATCACTGAGCATCCTCTAGAGGTTGTTCTGGGATCCCCCTAAAATAAGACAGACAGAGTTGAACTCAATTCTTACTAGCTGTTCCTGTTGTAAGCCTAGACTCTGGTTATCATCTCAGTCTGAAAGCTTTTTTTTTTTTTGGGGGGGGGGGGGGGGAAAGACAAAAATTTAAAAAAAAAAGGGAAACATCACAACTATAAAGAAAGCATAGCACACGTCAGCCTGCTGCCAGGATTAAGACACCGCTATTCTTTTGTGGTTTTCTACGATGGGTCGATTGGTTAATCTCCATATTTTCAACACTGATCCAGATGACAAATGAAAATTGTGGTGTCATTACTTTAGACCAGGAAGTGCCTTCCTTTATTTCCAATTATGCTTCCATTTGAGAGAGATCTGCTGCATAGCTGCTTCTTTGGGTAAAAAAAAGTTCATTTCAGTTGCTTTCTACTACAAATACACTGCTCAGTCTCCTGGAGACCAAAATAGCTTTCAGAACTCAACTTCAAACCTGCACAGACTGAGTTCTTTGTGAAAAGAGCTACTAATGACCACACATCAGGAGAACAAGTGGCTTGAGTTTGAAATAAATGTAAAATATTTTTATATCACCTGGATTAAGTATCTTTATCCTTTTTGCTCTGCCAGCTGCCGGTCAGTTATTTCACAGTACTTAACTAAGGGTTATGAAAACATATAGGTGGTATTATTAAGAAAAAACAAGTTTATTTCAGATGAAACAGGTATATACTACCAGAAAACAAACCAACAAGCTGAGGCTTGCAGCAACAGAAGTACTCCCCCTTTCCTGGTTTTTACTGCTTGTATTTCCCAATGCTTATATTCTCCTTACAGCAGGAAAAAAATTTATAGAGAGACACATACTGGAACGGGAGGAACACTGACTGCTTAAATGAATCTTACTAGCCCTAAAAATAGTCTATGTCATTGCAATACTATAAATCTGTGATCTGTCGCATACTTCCATAGATCGCTGGCATAAGCCGCTGCTTGAGCTGTACCGTTATTGATGCAAGCAGCAGTTCCTGGAAGAATCACTCACATTATACTCGGCACATTGTAGCAATGCTGCAGGACTGCAAGCCTTTCAGAGATCATCCTCTGCAAGCATCCTTTGGAAAAACGGACCAGGAAGCTCAGAGCTGGACAAAGGTTGAAGGGACCCCTCTAAATCTTATGCCTGATTAATCCAACCTATGAGGCACAAGTGAACAGCTGGTCTGCATCTTATTACCTGTTGGTTGAAAAGGTCTTCTCCAAACTCTGCTTCATCCTCTTCCTCTTCATTCTCTCGCACAACTAGTGATTTAGTAACACTTCTCACTGCAACTTCCTACACAAAACGACAGATAAGGAGATGGCCAGTAGTCTATATCTATCTCTTAAATTTTTGCTATACCATCAATATAATACCTCTATTAAATTTTGGAGGGTTTAAAGCAACTTGCCATAGATTTAATGTTAGCTATGCAAGCAAATACGGGTAACATCCTGCAAACCACAACAACATTCCTATTTCTATCCACTAAGAGGGATGGTAATGTAATTTAGCTTCAGGAATTTTCTTTCACTACCTAGGGATCCAAGTGGAAGCAGCCGTGTTTCAGGTGGTCATTAGTCAATTTTAGACAAGCTCAGAGCAGACCCAGCTAGGAGCTGTCTGAAACATATTACAATGTGAGAGACCGAAATTACACAGCATTAAGAATATTTCTAATTTCTACTAAATATTGCATATTGTCAGGATGCTCTTCCAAACTAGGCACTAAAAAAAAAAAACAAAATCATAAAACTCCAGGAAGCTTCCTTTGTTACTAAATTATTTTTTAACATTTAGTGGTAAGAAATTCTTACACTTCAGACCCTTGCAATCATAGGTGCAATTTCTACTTGTGGAAAAAACCCGCCCTAAACATACACTTCTAAGCAGGGGTACTACAGATAACCACAGGGGGAACAGATACGGATTCGAAATTTTTTCAGATACTAGTTTAACCACTTGACGAGTTAGCTTTCTCTTTGGACAAATGACCTCCCTCCTACCTTGTCCTGTGCTGCTACTCCTGCACAAAGTGATTCCACAGAGCAGTCAGCAAGAAAGGCAGCATGAAGCTGATACACTTTTCTATTTCTATCAGATCGCTGCCGTAACGGCACATTGATGAATAACAGCCAAAGCACAACGCTCCCTTGCAGGAGTGTTCTGCAGGGATGGTTTTAAAAAAAACCAAACAGTTGTGGGCAGATGTAGAACAATGCAGAATACATCGGAACCTGTGCCAAATGAAAACTTCTGATACATTTCCAACATTGAAAGGACAGCTATCTTCCTACATTGACGTTTACACTGCACCTCAGAATACTGGAGGTACTAGACACTGGAACTCTGAATTGCCAGCAATACTTATTTTGTCTCTTCTGAAAATACATACTCAAATTCCAAACAAATTGTCTACTAGCAGAGTTTTTGTAAAATAGGAAAAAAAAAAGTCTATGGATGTAACCAGGATGATGATCCGAGTTTTCAAAAATTTCCCAAAAATCCCAGAGATACGTACAGATTATTTAATTATGTCAGTGTTATAAAGTATCTTATTTTAGAACAGGGGAGATCTTAAAATCAGGATTTTGTCATTGCCCCCTGCCCCCCAAATTAAAGAGTTTGGGAGATAACCCAGCCCACAGCTTTTTTCTACAGACACAGCCTACCTCTCCTTCAGAGTTTACGAGGTATGTGCGAATGTTTCCTCCAGTGCCCCAGCTGCCTTGATTCTTCCACACGAGAACAGAAGGGGGACTATGAGATATGCCTGCATCTGCACCCCAAATCTAGTGAGAAAGACATTCTGTAATCAGCTATTTGTGCACATTTTATTTTTAAATACATAGAACCTCCTAATTCTCCTACTCTTCTCTCTACAGACCAGTTTTGTTTCTGAATTCCAATGGTAGTTTTACCCTGCTTTTACTTACACCATTACTTGTAGCAAGACATTATTCTCAGTCTACAACAAAAAGTAACACTAGCCATAACAAAAAAAGAAGAGAGAAAAAAATGTATCTAATATTTCAATCATAAATTCTTCTCTGAATATACACATTTCTCCTACCACTGTCTCAATAACTACACTGTGTGGAGCCAAGATATAAAATACAGCTTGTAGTGTATCGATTCGATCTGTTATATGTATCTGGGCAACTGATACTTAAGTAGAAATAGCTGGACCTGATTAAAGGAAGGCCATTATTTTCTTCTGAAAGAAAATCTATTGCAGACTGAAAATAAAATACAAAATTATAGAAAACAGCTGTTCTACTACAGTTAAGGTTGAGAACACCTAGTCTCAACTAAAGTCTACTAGACCGAACTAATGCTCTGAAGTGTTCCTATTTCACTAAGAGGTTGAGCAGGATTAGTGTTCCAAACCTGGGCAAAGGTGTTTGAAAACAAACAGCCCTTGACCCAGCCCCTAAAATACCTTTTTCTTCAACTTTCTCTGTGCCTAAAATGGTCTTAAATACCGAAGTCTTAATATAGAAATTCAATTTCTGTTCTGCATTCTTATAACTGAAATCCTCCTCCTCCTCTGAAGTGAGATCCATGAAACCAAAAGTTATACACCAAACCAGGCTGTACCAAACATCACCTTTACGACTGCCACAGCATCAAAATAATATATTGTTGACATACTGCAAGTATAACTTACTGTTACAGTCTGCCCAGCTCTGAGAACATACTTCGGAGTAAATTTGTAAGCAATTTCTTCTCCATCTCCAATTTGTCTTTTCAGTCTCCAATTACCCAAAGACTGATCCTAATGGAGAGAGTCGTAAGGTTATTTAGGATGAGCAAAACTGAGCAAACAGGCATCAGAGCTTTCTCTAGGTCTCTGTTATTAAAACAATGTTAATATAAATTTGTGTGGTTGTTAGACATCTGCATTCTTGAAAGTATTTTTTATACCTACTAATAGTCTAAAGCATAAATCCCCTAAGGCCAGTCAGCAAAATTTAAAAAGAGAACATATTTCACACAAGTTCTGCTAGAGCCAGCAAGGCTATTTACATGAGCAAGGTACCAGCACATGTTTAGACATTTGGGATGCAAACTGTGTTCTCTTCCTGCAGCAGATTACGCTCATGCTAGCACACTGATGTTCAGCTTTCAAATGCCCCTGTTAATTAGTGCAGGACACTGCACCCTGAGATGTTGCTCCTGCTCTCCAAGTGACTCCACCTACTTGTGCTGCTAAAGGCTGTGTAACATTTCAGTTTAGCTCGTCCTTGTTTTCTAGAAGTTCTGCTGACACTCACCTTGTCCGAGTTGTTCTTCAGCTGGACATATTTGCCCTCCAGGTCTATCTCTTCGATGCTGATACTTCCTGTAGCTGAAGCTTGCTGAGACATTTGGAAGCTACTGCTACTACTGCTGCCACTAATACTTCCAGTGCCAATTCCACTTGTTCCGCTGCCTGAAAGCTCCTCTGCTTCAATGCGTTTCCTCTTGCCTCGGGAAGAGCGAACAAGAGAAGTGCTGCTACTGCTGCTGCTGGAGGTAGCCCGAGAGACTGTAACATGGGAGGAGGGACTTGGAGAGAGCTTCAACCTTAACACAATGAAGCAAGTATTATTAAGTCATCCAGGGAACTACACACAAAGCAGTAATGCTCCAATATACTCAGTAACCAGACTGTAACATACCGCAAGGCTGAAAGCAGCTTCACGCTGTGTGTCAGCGCTGCTTATTAAAGAAGGTGAGGGCTATGAGAAATTTTCTGGTAGTATGATTATGTGACATGGAAAGCAGTGCTAATGAGAGCACCACAGATCGCTTAACCCTCCCTTCCAGTATATCTGCTATCAAACACACTGCTCTTGGGCCACACCATTGAAAAACAGAAAAACACAGAAGTATAAGCACTTAAATAAAAAGAGGAGATTAATGTCAAGCACAGAATGATATATTCCACTGTGTTCTGAGACCATTATAAAAATCAAAAAATAGTGTGTAGATGAGAACACTTGCAAGTGTTCCATGCAACACACCACGGCGTGAAGCCAATACGACTTCAGTGAAACAAAATCAACCAGATCTGCACATTCCTCCAGATCTCCACATTCCTGCTCCAATGGTAAAAAAATAAGCATAAGAAATGAAAATAACACCTGCTAGTCCTAAGAAAAAAATGTGGAATCTGTATGTACCTTTCCTCTTCTCCTTCCAGGAGTTTTCGGTAAGCGCTGATCTCCATGTCCAGTGCTAATTTAACATCAAGCAGCTCCTGGTACTCTGTAAGCTGCTGCTCCATCTGGTCCCTCATTTCTGTCATTTCCCTCTCCTTTGCATCTAGCATCTTCCTAAACTTTTCCCGCTCGCTAGCCATCATTTCCTCCAGTTCACGAATGCGATCTTCTGCAGCACTAGCCTAGGTAGAAAGCACAACAGAAAATCCAGTTGGCATCTATGTGCGTACAGTAAAAAAGTTAAAATTCATCTCCCTCCCAAATGAACAAAGACTTCTCTCCATAAAATCCCAAAAATATGAAGGGACAGAAAGGATTAACCTAGATCCAAACAATACAGAGCTCTGTATCAGAGATAAAAGCAAATTTAGTCCTTTTACCTGTTTCTGAAGGCCAGAAAGCTGGTAGCTGAGAGCTTCTATTCTCATGCGAGCCTCCTTCAATTCCTCTCGAGCTGCACCAGCAGCTTTGTCATTTTGGTCAGAGGACAGTTTGGCATTCTCCAGCTGAAAGGCAAGTTTTATACAAGTCACTTGCATTGAGTTAGGTATCGTGCAAACATGCTTTTGGTAAAAAGTAGAAGTTATTTTATCTTAAATAATTTAAACTGGAAATCTGGTAAGTTTATTATAAGAATTTAATAACATTAAGGAGAGGCCCTAAGAACCAGGAAAATCTTTTCATTCCTATTCCTACAGGATTTGCTTCTGCTATTAAAAAAAAAAGTCTATTAGCCCTTTCATTATGCAAGCAGCCTTATTGTTTCCAAAAACTGCGGTTCACGTGATATCTGCCTGTTTGTCATACGAACAACCACACTGGGTCAGAGCAAAGGCTACCTAGTTCATGACCTGCTCTAAGTTCCCTGGATGCCCAGGGCCTAAGCTCAATGAAATATTCCATGGGTATTATGTCTCAGTTGGCCACGTGCAAATCAGAGATTTCCCAAGCCAGAGATAGTACTTTGCTGCTTACAATCTCTCAGTGGATTTTTGAGGCAAGAATTTGTCTCAGCTTCTCCAATTTATAAGGCAAAGAGTTTAGCAATATATTAATGAAGGACAACCTTCTTTTGTTTCTTCCAAATCTGTCACTGGACATTCACTGTCCCTAATTCTACTGAAAAATAACAAACAATCACTCCTTTTTCATCTTCTCCATGCTATTTATCCTTTTAGAGGCATCCATTGTATCTTCCCCTTCTCTCGATTCATCTCTTTTCCCAGGTGAAGTGTTATTTTAAATTTCCCTCACGCAGGACATGTTTCATACTTTCAATCGTCTTTGTTAGTCTCCTCTGTGTGACTCTGTACTACCTTGTCAAGATGGACTAAAACTACCCACAGCACTCCAGATGACACCCTGCCCCAGAGGCAAAAGTAGAGGCTGTTGTGCGACACCTGCTATCCCCACCGTGTCCTCTGCCGTGACCAACAGTTCCACGTTTTCTCACAAACCGGCCTTTCTTGGCTAACGCCACTCTGGCTATAGCCTCCCTGGAAATGTGGCTGCCCACAAGCACCAGAGGCAGCATTTGAACACCGGGATGAAGCTTCTTTATATCATAACTATTTGTCTCCTTAAAGACAGCAGAAGTCATGGAAATGGTTTTATCTCACCCACTGGACATGCTGTCCGTGCTGGGGCAGCAGTAGTTACCTTAGCCTGATAGGTCTGCTCAAGCTCCATTTTATACAGTTTGACTTGTTCCTCATGGTGGTTTCGCAGATCCTCCAGGGCCTGAGTCATTTTGGATTCATACTCCTGTTGGCGACTAGTGTCCACCTCGACCAAACGATGTTCGTGTCGCTTTCTTGTTTCCTTTATTTCCTACACATACACACAAAGGGCATAAGTTCCCACATGAGGGTAAAAAGTACAAGCAATTACATTCAGACAACAATTATATATATATATAAAAATTCTTAAAAGTGATCTGACTTAAACAGGTTTAAAAATATCCACATACAGTTTAAGTAAGGAGCTGTTTCATGCTGTAAAAGTCAAAAGGGGAGGGAAAAGAAAACATGAATTTTTACATAGCAAAGAGATTCCATGTGCTGCACTGCAAACCCTTTCCTTCTCAGTATACATCCCTACGTTACAACAGCAGTCCACAAGGAGTCAGATAGAAAAGAACACCTTGTGTGACCATTACATATATTGAAAAGATAATCACTATAGAGAAAAACTGCATCTTCAAATTTCACTTCTAAGCATATGCAAATCTCTCTCTCCATACACTGGATGATCTCATTAGATTTTGATTATGTTGGTAACAAAGCAACAACCCAAGCAATCCTGAAGACATAAATATAATTTTTTTTTCTGGTCAGAGTTTATACTAAGGAATTTTCATTTTTAGAGATGCAGGAGTTCTCTGTGGCTAGAACGCTGGTCCCAAACTAGCAAGGTCAGACTTACTCATGCGCTTATTCATGTTGATCCCTGCAGAGACCTGGCCAAACCTGAACGCATGTTATGAGAAAGAAACAATTTCTCCCTTCAGGGTAGGACAAACAACAAGTGAATGGTTCTGAGAACTGGGAGGAGGCCTGAAGTCAGCAGCAGGACCATGAGGAGGAAGAGCAGACAAGCGCATGCCTGAACTGGAATCATAGCAGGGCAACACAAATCCAAAGCAACTTTATAAGCTGTTTCGGAGAAATGCTCTACAGCTAAAAATAGACTCTCAGAAACATGCCCTTCTAGTCACAGCACTGTGTCCTGATGTGATCTGGAAGAAGCTGTCCCTTCTGTGGTGAATTTTTACACCAAGAAAAGCAGCAAGCATCAGTCTCTCAGTAACTGCGGGCAACAACCCCTCAGAGGCCACAGAAATATCCTGACGGACTACAAAGTACCAGGTGAAGGGCTGAGCTGATCTAGCAGTCCAACACCACTAGAATAAGCAGGCTTCACTTGCCATACTCTCAGTCACGATGTTCTAACTCTGGTAGAGCTTTGGACCCTTCACTGCACCAAATGAGTTCACCTAAAGGAAACCCATTCCTTTTTTTCTTTGTGTGTTGAATTGGTCCATACAAGCATTGAAGAGCTCCAGGGATGGCTAAAGGAACACCCTCACTGCAGCACGGCACGCTTTCAGACAGCTTCTGCTGTCTCATTTAGCTTCATCTTTAGTCAGGAGCAACACAATTCTTCTCAGAAAGCAAACAGGCCCTACAGCCAAGCAAGGGTCTGCCACTGCAGTCCCGTGCAGCAATCCAACTATTCCCAGGCGTGGAACTGAGACAATGGTCAGTACAAGTCAGGGTGATCTACCTGGTTGGTTTATTTGCCTTGCTCCAGCCCATTCCTAGCCACACAGGCCTGCCCCATTCCTTCATCCGGTCTAGGCACTCATTTCATTCCATTTTAAGACATAACTCAGCCACTAGGCTGGCAAGAATTAAACTCAAACAAAAAACCCAAAGCATTCCACTAGTTAATCAGGCTGAAATGGTTTGGTGCATGGTGAGTCAAACATCACAACGAGCATAAGGGAGATGAAGGGCAGGAGCATGCAGCAATTGCTCAGCAGCCACTAACTAAACGAGCTTGCAGAAGAACCAGAGGTCAGAGCTGGTTTTCCCAAGATGGGATAAACTGACATAACACTTTGCATCTGGTGCAGAGAGAAGGTCATGCTTCCGTTTCCCAATCCCCCAATCCTCACCTGTGTATTCCCACTATTTTATAAAGGATAAAAACTCTGGTCCTCACTAGGACCACCATGAGCCAAACAAACTCACTAAATCCACAGAAAGCTATCCTTGCCAAGAGCAGGGTAATCGCATGTTGTTCTTGTCAACGACGACAGGTTACAGCCAGGTCCAGCGACCACCAAAGCTGGTGCAAGTAAGGAGCAGGGCCATGCAACGAGGTCCAGAGAGAGAGAACAAGACCTTCCCTTTCCCAGAGCAGTGTGCTGCTAGATTGCTCACCTGCACATGGAACAATACCGTTGTCACTTGGCTTTCACGCCAGCTCTGCCACTGATGTACCATGTAACTCCTCCAAAACCATTAACTATGTTATTACTCAACCCATTTATCACAAGGATAATACTGATTTTCCCTACCTCGACTAGTTAGTAATTGCTTATAGTTGGTTTGAATAAAAGCTACATAAACTTCAGAGTATCAAGAGATTACTAAATTGATAATACCTCCTCAAACACATTCTTCCTGAAATCCAGATCCTCTTGCAAGCTCTGGCACCGATTCTCCAGGTCCACACGCATGAGTGTCTCCTTCTCCAACTGCTTCTTAGCCACAGCATGACCATCTTCAGCCTAGTAAAGAATTTTAAAGATTTAATTTTGTCTGGATCCCGAATTTCCATCCATAATCCCTTTATGGTCTTCATTTGACCAAAGACGGACCAATTATTCCTAACAACAAATCTAATGTCAGGACATAATTATTAAAAAAAAAAAGCATGCGTGTTTATGAATATTTAAAACTGTATATCAGTTATTTAAAATGTAGGATTATTTCAGTACAGCACAATAATGGAGCCGAGGATTACTAATTCCTCTAGCACAATATGTTGCATGTTCTTTTCCTAGCTAGCATAGACCCACTGGGCAATCCAGCGTAAGTTTAAAATTTTGACTAGCAACATTTCTAAAACAACCAAAGCAACATGGTGTTTTACAGAGATTTCTTACAATTTAGTTTTATATCCAAGAGGGGCAGGCAAAGGCTCGGGCAGTAAGCAAGCCGGGTCAATGATGTTCACACTATGAACTAACTCCAAACAAAAATATCAAATTTTACAATACAGAGCCTCTCCCCTGCTAAAGCAAGTTAGTATTCACTGATGCACCTTAGCAAGCTGGGCACGCAAGTCGGCCACCTCTGCTTCCAGACTGCGTTTCTCATTCAGGACAGTGTTGAGTTCTGCTTCACTTCTATGGAACAGCACTTCAAGGTCCTTAATGCGACCCTGAGCCACAGACAAATCTGCATCTTTCTTCTTGTAGCTGAAAAAACAAAAGTTAATTAAGTTTATACATGGGTGCGCACACATCGTGAGTATAGCTTGGTTACAAGTACAAAGATTTTGTCGTTATACACATTTTATTAGGATTAGGGTACCACCAGATGGCTCCTAGAGTAACCTGCAAATGCAGCTAGTAAAAGTCATCATAAATGCCTCTGAAAACTCACAGCTTGTACCAATGTGTTGTGAACGCATTGCCTAACAAAGAACAACATATGGCACGGGCAGGCAAGGGAAAAACAAGAAGGCACACTGGCAGCTGAGAGATGACAATAAAGATGCTTTACACACCAAGCGGAAGGAGCCTTTTTCCATCTTGCTGCTGCACAGCACATTTCACTGCTGACATTGGTCACTTCGGACTGCAGCCCCTGGGAAGCAGAGCACATGCATCTCCTGAAGAGGCCCATGTTCTGTACCTGACGTATTCCCACACAAAGTAGTAAATCCACTATGGAAATGTTGTCACCTTTCAGGAATAAACCAGTATTTCTTCCACAGCATTCATTATGAGAAAATGAGAAAAGCACTTTAAATATTATTATTTAAGCTGTTACATCCAACTCTCAGAAATCATCAAGATCACCTTCCTCCTGCCCAGCAGGTATTTGTCTCCCTGCTCTAACATACTGGATTTCTGCAGCTTCTCTAGGTGTGTGTCATGATGTTATTAAAAACCTGTTCTGTTATGTGAAGTAATCCTTCCTCGCCACAGTTTAAACTTGCTGTTCTAGTCTCGCACCACTAAGGCGGCAGGGAACGGCTTTTTGTCTTAAACCACCCGAGAACTCATTTTTCTCCTTCCCTTTCCTCAGGCTTATCTTCTATAGATCTGCAGTCTTCAGCCTGTGGTCAGTGAGCTGCTTCTAAGGGCCCACATAAATAACTCTGGAGAGGAGTCCTACTACCTAAAAGCTCTTTAACTGGTCTCCAACTCCAAACACAGAAAAACATTAGGTTTGCAAAGGAAAAAAAAGCTGAAAACCACTGCTCTAGATTATACAAACCTTGCTTCCCAGCCCAGCCCTAAGTCTTGGTTCCCAAACTTCTGACCACTTGTACCATCCTCTTGATTTTCCGATTTGCCCTTAACTCTAAAACGTGATGCCCAGAATTATTTTACAAAAATCCTGCTTTATGGGGTATCAGTGTGCCCCACATCATGCATTCTTCAGCATGATGCGCATCTTTTTCTAACTACATAATAAATCCGACAGACTTATTTTGTGATATGCTTTAGCTTGTGTTTTCTCTACATTCCTTGGTGTAGATCTCTGAATTGGTTACAGTCACATGAAAACAAATTTTTTTTCATAATTGGTCCAGTCTGCCGCTGTGAATCCTGTTCTGCAACATACATGCAGTGTCTTCAAGCTCAGCAGCTTGCAGGACGCAGACAGACAATGACTTCCATTTAAAAGACAGCAACCAGAAAGTCTTCTGAATAAACTCTTCAGTCACATAGTAAAACAAGCCACTCTGAACGTGTCACAGACCATCAGATCTGGAAACCTTCTGTCTGTGCAGCACCCAAGGGGCAGATGCCACTGACCGTGGAGCATGGACAGCAGGGTGTGCTCATACCGCTTCTCCCACCGGCAGAAGCCAGGCAGCCTGCAAGTACTCCCAGGGAGACAGGAACGAACAGAAGTGTTCAATGTACAGCCTGACAAAGCACCATAAAGAATTCCTGACAGTGCTATGCAGCTGCTCCTTCATGAACACTGACACTGGAAGACACTCCAAGCTGCCTTCACGCACATTTTTATCTGTATTTATTATTTCAGCCTGGTTCATTGGTTTTGTGCAAAAAATTGACAGAAGGCTTTACAAAGGTACAACCTGCTTTTGAGGGTCTCCAAGATGCCCAAAGTTACAAACGGCAGTTGATGCCTGTATCCGTGTTTGGGATTGCCTCGACCCAGGCGCAGGACCTTGCACTTCACCTTGAACTTCAGGAGGTTCATGCAGGCCTATGTCTCAAGCCTGCAGAGGTCCCTCCGGATGGCATCCCTTCCCTCTCAAGCACCAGCCACACCACACGTTCAATTTCTTTTCATGATGTTTCTTTCATATTTTACTGGCATCTTGCAACAAAAGTAAAAGCTCTAAATAACACATACAATTCTATGGACTAGTTTTCATTGCAAAACAATCATCCCAAGCAGCGTGAAGGCCCCTACCTCAAAGCGTTTCTGTTTCTTAATTTACATTTGAAACCTGATCATCAGTTGTAGCTTGATTGCTGATCAGAACATGGTAAAGGATGATGACAAATATTGTGAGTAACACCAAAAAAACACAGGCAGTTTTATGACAACAATGAAGGCAATGACTGGAAAATTAAGCTATTTTCCCAGAAGACCTTCCTCACAGGAAACCCTTGTATTTCTTTTTAAATAAGATTTGGATGCTTCAGCGTAACCCCTAAGATAATATCTGCAACATCCACATTGTGCGGGCACACGCGGCATAAGAAGGACCCATGGGAGGTTCATAGCACAGCACAGGATAACTGACAATGCCTACGGTGCAAGAAACACTGATGGTCAAGCATCTGAATCCCACTTTAGTGTCAGGAAACCATACAGACCACTATTCTTTTGCAAACTAATTGTAATATGTACGGTTGTCAACATCTTAACCAACAGCTTCTCCCCATCTTCTGCAGACGAATCCATAATTTGGAACCAAGACTAGTTTCACTCCGTGACAAAGCTCCCTCTGAAGAAATTCCAGTTGAACGTGACTTAAACTAGACCTGAAGGGGAAGGGGATAATATCAGGCTTGCCTGCGACAGCTGTGGGACAACACACCAAGGTCAGAGTGGCAATGCCAGCAAGGGCCCTCGGCCTGTTGCTCTGAGATGTGCTGGATACACTGGAGCACACTGGGTGTCTAAATGGAGAGGAGCCAGGGGCTCCTGGGGTATCAGGAGACAAGGCAACAGCAGTGAAATCCCTCCAAGGAACGAAGGTGTGTTCCTCTAAGAAGGTGAGGCAGCCAGCAGCCCAGCTGAAGGGCCTCCACACCAATGCACGCAGCACTGGGCAACAAACTGGAAGAGCTGGAAGCCACCATGCTTGTAGAGAGCCACAGCCTAGCTGCCGGCACTGGAACTGGGTGAGACGAATCCCACTGCTGGAGTGCAGCTGGGGATGCCTGCAGGCTGTGCAGAAGGGACAGGTGAGGAAGGCAGGGGGGCTATATTTGGATCCCATAGCTAGAAAAACCCTGCAAGCTTGTGGCTGAGCAACTAAAATTCAATTCAGTCTAATGTTGAGGAAACATTTCCCAGATATCCTTTCAAGCTAAGGCTTTCTCTATTTTGTCTACTCCAACTATCCCTTTTCTTCTCCCTCTGTCACATGGGAGACCAGAGGAAAGATGTCCCGAGACTGAAGTCTATCATCTCCTATCCCAGCAACACAAACTATTCCAATGCCTGGGATCTCTCCTGGCCAGACTGTGCAGGCATCCTTAAGCCTCTCCTCTGGCATGAGCTTGAGAGAGAAACTGAGGTAGTGAACATAAAATTACCCACTAACCTACTCTTCCACTACACACAGTTCTCAAAGCACTGAAGCGAGCTGGCCCCATAAGAAACACCACCTGACTGTCACCATGGACAGGGAGGACTTCAGGCATGAGCCAGGTGTCAAGTGGACTCTGCAAACCAGGCAAACAGGCTTCTAAAAGCTGCATTTGCAAGAACACATTTAAAATCTGGCCAGGTCGCAAGCATAACTTTCCACATGACTCAAGCCAGGCCCCTGGAGGACACTCCAGGTACACTACAAGCATCTCAAGGGACTGGAAGCAGTCTGGTAGGAGAAACTTTCAAGCCAACAAAGAATCAATTCTACTCCTATGAACTGTAAGAACAGAGAGAGAGAGACATAAAACCAGGTATGTTTTCCTCATATTTAGTCTGAGAAAACAAAAAAAAAGTTTGAAATTAGTCTGGCAGAATTAACCAGTCACTGAAGCGACTGGTAAGGCAGATGACTCAAGGGAAAACACCATCTCCATCACTTTAAGCACATAACATTCTACAACAACGTATTTGTAAAATCCCTTAGCCCTATCAAAAGCCTCAAGAACCTGAATCAATCAGCACTGATTCTCATTAATTGCCAGGTGAAGATGCTTCTGACAAGGATACCTTAATCAAAATACAGATATAAGCACCTTGCAGAACAGGAGAGATGAGACAAATCCCAGTTACCACTGCTGCTCTCTTTTGGAGCTTGCTTTGAAAGCCAAGCAAGGGGAGTATTTGCTGTCACCGAGACAAAAGACACAACCTTGGTGGCCACATAACTCTGACCGCCATGCAAAATATGTTATCTGAAATAAACACCAAGACTCCTGGCCTAAGTCCTGTAAGAGGAAATCAGTCCCTACAGGAACATGGCAGTAGGTTGAGTGGTATCCATCTCACTTAACTTCAGGAGTGTCTGTCTGACCCAGGTACCACAGGGGGTTTTTACAGGTAACAAGGGCCTAGCAACAGAGCGCGCAAAGTTTAGCGCCCAGGCCATCTGACCACGCGCAGGCACATCTTCTGGTGTGAACTGTGCAGGAAGTTCAACAGGCTTTACAGGGACTTATGCAAACGGTGATGCTGATGCTATAGCTATTTCATATCTGGACAGTTATTTTAGGGGCAAAATCCACAAAAATATCTCTGATGGCTGACTTCAACATGAAGGCCCAGCACTGAAAATAAAGATCCATATACCAAGGTTTACAGAGAAAACAAGAAATATGTCATCATAAGTCAACTAGCTAGTCAGAAAAAAAAAATGCAAAGGAGGGAAACACTTCATTCCTTTTATAACCACTTCGATGCAAACGAAGGGAGACGGAAGACTTACAATAGGCCTGTACTGGCACTGCTGGATTGAAAGCAATTTTATGGCCAATGTTCATATACAGGTGATGTACCCACTGACATGCTCAGGAAAAATCTGTAATTCCCAAATCTTAGACACTAAAATAGCAATTGAAAGCAAACAATTTTTCCATCACATCTATTCATTTTAAAATGAAGTCTCAACTGCTAAACCATATTGGACTACAGAAACTCCCTAGTGGGAATAGAAATAATGGATTACGTTTGGTTTCAGTAGCCAGTTCATGAGGCTAATTATCTTTGACGCAGACCGAGCAGCAGTTTTTTAAAATTTAGTTGGTACAAGGTTTTTTTCAGCACGCTTACATTGTAGCTTCATGTGTTCAAGACAACACTGCTTCCATATTCCCAGATTGCTCAGGGAGACCCCTTTTCCTTCATTTCTGCTAGCAGTGAATGAAATGAACCAGACAATAAGACTGATAATGTTTAAAAATTAACCTTCCTTGGATGGGTCACGTTTAACCTAGATCAGTTTCACAGTGCAGTTTACAGCTGCACACCCCCATGCTCACACAAGGAGGGGCAGAACAGGACAGAAGGACACACCACTGATTGTTCCAGCCTCTAGATGTCTGAATTGCTCAAATCACTGTATATTAATCTTATCTACAAATACATTTGTGTATATACTGATGATATTATCTGCTCTGACTAGCTGTACCAACAGCTCCTGTACCAGGAATTTCCCTCTGACAAACCTGTATCTTCTCACTGATCTGCAATGGTTCCAAAAGACACCTGGTACGGCATTTTAAGAAGCATCAATAGTATCATTCCCACTCCATATGTTGCACATTCTAATTAAAAAAAAAATTCTATATAACATGCAGGACCTTCCTTACCTTTTATTGAACTCCTCAAGTTCCGCTCTCAGTTTTCCTATTTCAATCTGTAATCTAGCCCTCTCCTTGGCTGTTTCATCCAGAACTCTTCGAGCATCAGCCAGTTCAGACTCATAGAGACTCTTGATTCCGCTCACCTATGGGGAAAAAAAGTATTCAGACATGAGAGCATCCCAAAGACTAACTGTCAAAGAACTGAAACACAGCACCAGGTTCCACACAGAAATTGTATCACACACCCTTTTTTTCAAAGAAAGCTGTTGCTTAAGAACATTCTATATTGATCATTTGCAATTAATATGCACCTACAATTAGATGCGATCTAGTTCCAAAGACAAGATTACATTTTTATTCCCAGTGGGACATAACAAGACATACTATATTTGAAGTGTGCAAATTTTCCAAAAATGAACTGAAACAGATCAGTACACCCTACCATCAGATCTTAAATTATTCACCCTCATTTCCAAAACTCTGCTTTGGGAGATTTTTTTAAACAGTAATACCACTTAGATAGAATTATTTTGTGAAATACAGGTCCGAGGCCCAATTTGACTATAAAGCTAAAAAGACTCCGAAACTAGATGAACTACGGAAACACGAACTGCTCAGACATGAGCTTCCGCTCCTGTTCTCTACCTCAGCGGATGCAGATCTACAGACCTCTCCCTGTCCCAACTCAAGGTGTCACATAATCAGCCATTCAGACCACAGCAAAGCACCTCAAAGTCTCCCAAACATCTATTTTTTTTTCAGAATGCAAGATTATTTGGAAGTTGTATCAGACAGCTAAAACGCCAAGACCATGTAAGACTGCCACTACTGCTTCTATCCAAGGATACCAGAACAATGTAAACATCAGAAACAGAGCAATCAGGGAGTGAGAAGAGCCAAAAGCATAATGTACCAACTTTAGGAAGAGAAATATCACAGCAAAGCATAAAATGTAGAAACAAGAAAGCAAACTGCGATATTCCTAGGACTGCCTATTTCAACATCAGAGTGTCACCAATGACAGACTCAACCATCTGGTCTTCAAAAAGACTAATTAAAAGCAGTCAGAATAAAATTAAGTTTCTGACAGACTATATCCTCATAAAACTTCTGAAATTAACTAAAATAATGACAGTATGAGGGCTGAGAAGCCTTAGTTTACAAGCATACCAGATACCAGAAATGACTTGACTATCTATCTGTGCAGTCTTCACAGAATCCCAGAAGGGTTTGGGTGGGAAGGGACCTTAAAGCCCACCCAGTGCCACCCCCTGCCATGGGCAGGGACACCCCCCACGAGCCCAGGTTGCCCAAAGCCTCATCCAGCCTGGCCTTGAACCCCTCCAGGGATGGGGCATCCACAGCTTCTCTTCTTTAAAGAATTGATGCTTTCAAGCTTTATTCAACTTCAGGTTTGGTTTTTGTTGGTGCGCCCCCTCCCCCCCCCACAGCTGATACCCAGAGGCTGTCTACGGTACAAGCCAACACAACTCTGCATTATCAATTAGAAAATTTAGGAAGTTCTACAAAGGAGTGTACCATGACTATGCTAAACTCTTTCACACAGCGCTCCACAATGCCAAGAAAAAAAATCTGGAGATTTTAAGGCTGTAAAACCTTTCATTATGGACAACCATTGAGTGAAAATCCAGCATTTGCAAATTGTGATACAAAATACAACTGCCCAAAGGCCAAGCACTGATTCTGCACCATCAGGTACCGCACCCACAACACTCCTTCTCTAATGCTGGCCCTTCTTTAGGCCACCTGCCCTTGAACTCTTGAATGTGCTAAAATCCTTGTCCTGGGACATCTACAAGGAACCTGCGGCTGTATGGCTGTAGGTTCAGAGGAACACACTAAATTATAGCGCAGGATACTAGAACAAATCCCTTCCCAGTAGTCTAGGGCATGAACTGGAATTCCATGTCAAGGTACAAAGGAAGGAAGCCTTTTTCCCTAGGTTTCTGTGAATACTGTCAGGAAAAGGTGTCGCTGGTGTGATACACCAGGCACTACAGACAACACAGAGCTTAACACCACCAAAACAACAATATTCTGAACACACACTTAATGCAATTCCTGTGTAGAGAGCATACAGCTAGACGGAGATAAAAATTGCCTGATGAAAGCAGTTTCAGAACCTGTTGGTAAAAACAGAAACAGAATGCGCTGGTTAATTAGAAAGGACGGATTCATTCACAGCACAACCAGTTGTGGTGGCTTGGGATGTATTTTCCTCCTGTAACATGTTAACCTCTTCTCTGCTCTTATTCCAGCGATAAACATGAGAAGGAAACACACAGGTCCAGTTCACAGTCCAAAGCGTTAGTCACAAAGCCACTTTCACTAGAATTTTAAGCTAATGCACTGAGCAGACAGAAATAACTGAGACATAAGGCCACACCGCAGCTTTCAGCAGAGGTAGGGAACAGACAGCTGAGAGCAGTAACACCTTCAATCATTTCAACAAACAAACTCCAAACCACAACAACCCTCACCAGAACTCTTACCAATAGGATGCAAAGAGAACATGGGTTCACCATAAAACTGATAAAAGTTTTGGATGATCAAACTGAACTGGAGGACAGCTCAATACGGTCTTTCTAGATCATAAAAAATGTCATCTTGTTTCTTTTCAGCACTGGTCAAGTGAAGAAGAACGAACCAAAGACAGCAGCAGGCTAAAAGGAAAGCAAGCAGTGCCAGCTCAGCCGAGCTAGCCTGGAACTGTATGCCTGACAACATATCCAGCCCAAGATGGTTACTCACAGAAAGCATCTTTCTACCTCACCACTGAGAGAAACTCTGAGAAGTACTTCTGTTCCCTGACACTGTCCCCTCAAACTCTGCACTGGTGGAAGGAACTTCAGAGATTCTACTAACTCTCTGAAAAATCTCTAAATTAGTACGGTCCGAAAAGTGCCTCTGTTTAGCGTGCACCTATGATTTTGCTTTAACTTTACAGACACTCTTCTGCCCACCCCCTTTTTCAGTCACTTTACATTTGCTACTCAGTTTGGTCTCTGGTACAGTGATACTTCTTAAAAAGGTGCTGTCAAACCACAGCAGGACCGCCCAGATAAGCCTCCCATGCCCCTTATAGCCACACACACACACAAAGTCACTAGGAACAACAGCCAGTATCCACAGCAACAAGAGAAGGAAGTTGAATGAAAGCATCTGGCAACGCTGAAGCCCACTTCTGGTTCTTTGTCTCATCACATTTCTGATCTGACTGCTGACAGACAGCGTCTTACCTGTCCTTGAATACTCCCAAAGAATAATGGATGCAAGAGATAACCTGTGTGATGACGTCTTACATTTTTTTTGGGGGGAAAAAAAAAAGATTCTTGCAGTTGTTTCAATAGGGCAACTAGGGAACACTGAGACATTGGTTAAAACAAGACATCATTGTAGGCTGAAAAGACCACATATACAAAGTATTTTAAGATAATCAAAACAAGGAGGTTATGAGACATAGCAAAGCATTTTTCAAAAAGCTGAGGTCATGTACAGATGAGAAAAATAAAATTGTTCATGACAGCTGTTCATCACAATACAACATGGCAAGCCAAATGATGAAGCCTGAAGAACAACTCACGGTTGGAGAATGGAACTGCTCTTGCCCTGCTCATGACAAATGCATACACGAGAGTCTCTGGTCCCAAGACAACCAGCTTACATAGAAGAACCACCTAAAAAAATGCAGTGAAAACACACCTTGGGCTTTTTTTTGCTTATATTTGCACTAGAGGAATCTAAGAGATTTCTGCAGCTAGGCTTAGGTTGAAAGTATCATAGAACAGATGAACAAAACAAGCAGTAACAAACCATCACATTTAAAATGTACTAACATGTTGCTAAATCCCACTTTTTTAACTAAATCAATCAGTATGTTATTTAATTTCTCATTTAGCGATCACTCTGTATGAGAGAATTAGAAGATGGCTCATGCCATACAAGTTTAGTTTAGGAACTAACTACCTATGACTGAACTCTGAAGTCCATGGCAGTAGACATCAACCTGAAGAACAGAATCCCAGGGCACACAAGTCATGCTGAGGAATAACCAATGACCTGTGCACAACCTACTGGACTTGCTTGGTCAGTCAGGACACAGGTGTTCACAACAGGTACAAAAAAAGAACAGTAGCGGGTACATGTACAAGTGCAACAGACTGGAGGAAAAAAAAAAAAGAGTCATACAGTGCGGTTTCTTAAATGGAACCGGTGGACAAGGGAACAAGCACACAAACAAGTGTTTGAGAAGTCAACAAGCATTCAGAAAGGGGAAATTGAGCCACACCAGTCTGCCTGGACTCCCAGAAGGCTTGAACAGCATCCCCCACCAAAGGCTCCTACAGAGGCCATGCAGAGTCCAAGCAGGGATAGAGAAGACAAAAGACGTGAAGAGACATCACCTTCCAGGAACTGAGGTTGACTGGCCTGTAGTTCCCTGGATCTTCCTTCTTGCCCCTCCTGAAGATCACATTAGCTTTCTACCAGTCTTCAGAAACTCCTCCTAAACATTATAATCTTTCAAAGTGGCCTCACAATGATGTCAGCCAGTTCCCTCAGCACTTACGGGTGCAACCTGTCAGGTCCCACAGACTTACGTCCCATTTGTTTAGATGTTCCCTGCACTGATCCTCCTCTACCAAGAGCAAGTCTTTCTTGCACCAGACTTTCCCCCTGGTTCTCAGAAGTCAGGGATTCCTGAAGGCTGGTCTGACCACAAGGCAGCATTAAGTACCTCAGCCTTCCTTATGTCCAAGTTTAGTCAGGAGCTCCTTGCTTATTCATAAAGGTCTCCTGCCACCTTTCCTCCATCTCCTGATTGCTGGGATGGATTACTTGTGAACTTGGAGGAGGTTATCCTTGAGTATCAACTCAGCTCTCATGGATCCCTTTTCTCTCCAGGGCTGCAAACCATGGGATTCTTCCAAGCAGAGCCCCGAGGAAGCTAAAGTCTACTCTCCTGATATCCAGGGTTCTGGTCCTGCTTTTTGCTCTGCTCCATCCTCTAAAGATCCCAAATTCCACTGTCTCATGGTCACTGCCCTGTCCTTAACATCCCTGACCAGTTCTTCCTTAAGTATTACATCCAGGAAAGCACAAAGACTTCTTCCAGTCGACGGAAGGAGGCATAGTTTACCTCTTCTTCTTGATCAGGTCAGCAGCAGACATATACCACAATGTCACCCATCCTGGTCTGCCCACCCATCCCAAGTAACAAGCTCTCCACTAGTTCACAAGCCCTCCTTGGGCAGAGCGCCAGCTTCCCAGTGCTCTCTCACATAAAGGGCAACCGCTCCTCCACACCTTCCCAAAAAGCCTGTGTACATCCACCACAGCACCAGTCGTGTGAGCTGTCCCCAGTGCCAGCCAGGTCACAGTTCTGTAACTCCACACAGACTTCTCCCTCCCCATTTGTTCCCCATGCTGCACACGTTAGCGTTACAGGCATTTCAGAGGAGCACACAAGCATGAGGATTCCCCAGGAAGGGCTGGAGAGCCTTCCCCAAAAGGCTGTCCTGGAGGCATTGCCTTTTTTACGTGCCTGTGCTTGGGGGGTTTCCATTTCATCCTTCTTCTGTTGCTTTCCCTTCTGTTCACATAACCCTGGGCCTTTCGCTTGCTTACCCCATCCACCACTTCCTGACCAGATCTTACCTGAGAGAGCCATCTCTCCCTCTCCGATCATTCCCACTTTAAAGTTCTCCTTAGCAGGCTGACCTGCCCTGTTGGCAAAGATACATTTGCCCTACTTAGTCAGATGGATCCCGTCTCTTTAAAGCAGTTGTCAATCCTGAAAGACAGTTCCACGGTCAGAAACCAAAAACCCTGTTGCCAGCAGCAGTTGTGCAATCCGATGTCGATGTCGCTCTGCAGGATCTGCTCAGCCATCCTCAAACCCTTCCCCCTCCCCACACCAGCTGGGCCCCCAGGCCATTAACAATCATCCAGAGCCATGTAGGTCACCCCCGCCAGCACCCTGATGCCTATGCGGAAGAGCAGTAGGGATAACAGCTATACAGCCAAGCGAGGCTCAGGAGCCTCTGCAACGCCCAGAATGCAAGCCCCTGGAAAGCAGCAAAACTCCCCGGATCACAGGCTAGGCCAACAAATTGGTCCCTGCCCTCTGCAAATGTAGCCCCACCCCCCCCATCTGAAGGCAATGGAAGCAATGAAGCTAAAACCTCAGAAGAGAGTTCATCAGCAAGCAGAAGACAGGCTCCAGCCTGATCCACACGTCAATGTGCACCCAAGCCCAACTCTTCCAGCACAGAGGCCAAGTTGGACACCCTACAAATTGTACCATGAATGTGCTTTCACTGTTTCTTTTTGCTGGCAAAAGAGCCTGCAAGCTTGTAACCAGACAACATAAGAGACAAGGAAATAGAGCACGTGGAGAACAAGAAAATCGAGATGTTTCCATAGCACAGTCTGGAAGGCAGGACTACTGGATGCTCTTGAACCTACCAGCCTGTGCTGGGAGCACTCAGCAAAGATCACTGTGCAGCAGCTCAAGGATAGACACATGAACACAGACCCTCCCACAGCCACCACTTGAGAAAAGGTGCAAGACATCACTCAGTGAAGACACAGGGAAGATGCCAAGGAGGCAATGAATGGACACGCTAGGCAAGAAGCATGCCCCATCCAACCACAAGTGAGTCCAGACAGATTTGGCGATGAAACATTAATTTCATTGATGTGCAAAGCATAAGTGTATTCCCACAAGGTGAGGTGTGGCTCAACATGTTCGTATCCACACACTTATGGATTGACGAAGGACTGCCAGCCAGCTATGGCTCAGACTCAAAGAACATCAGTAAAGATCTCAAGAACAATGAAGATGGGTGTTGCATATCACCACCATCGCCTCCCAGATATTGTCCGTAGCACCAGAAGACCATTTAACCCCATGTCTTGGACACTACAACTCTTGAGTGACCCAACACCCACAGCTGCATCCGAACATGCATTTTGCAGGTGGCAGCTAGGCAACACCAGAGCCACGTATCCTGGTCATGGCAGGGAAGGGCACAGCAGCTGCAGTACTGACAGATAAGCGGAAACCAGGTGAGTGAAAGTTCTGATGGCTGTGACATACAAGAATGCAGCCACCTGCAATCACACCCACAGAGCTGGGAAGAGATAGTTGAAGAGGGAACCCTCTGTCAACACTGCTTTTGTCACCAGGGAAATTGCTGTCACTGGCCAAGGCTCCCAGGGATCTTCGCTTTTTTTCTCACTTCTCCTTTCTGGTGGTGCGAACAGTGGAATGTCCTCAGGACAGTGTAGTAACCCCTCCCATCCCCATCTGAACATCTTTCTGGAGGCTGCAACTGTAGGGGCAGGGGGTTAACAGGAAGGGAAATGAGGAGAGCTCTAGGACTCTTCCTCTTAGCCCTTCCAGCCTCACAAAGTAGGTTATTGTAACATTGACCCCAACACAGTGAGAATGGCATCAGTCACGCACCAGGGAGACAGGAAAACAAGAGGACGAGCTAAATTCCTCTCCTGTCATAGGCTAAGCTACACAAGGGGACTCATGCAAGAGAGCAAACAGAGAAGGAATGAGGACAATTACAGGCTCCCCCAGCTACACAGGCAAAATATATCTTTCTGATTTGTCTGAGGGCTTACTGGACACACTTATTTCTCTAGAGGCCTACTGCATACAGGTAAAGGTAGATTGGACAGCGTTAGGGAAAGCAGGAAAAAGGACTACAAAGTAGAGGACTAGAGATTAATCTCAACTTCTGCAAGGATCCTTTTCTCTACTGTTAAGAGGTGGCAGCCCTGTGTTCCTCAGAAAGAGCAACAGGAGTTATTTTGTTCCAAAGGCACGATGCATCCGTGGTCTGTAAAACTAAGGAGATTGCCCAACAGAGGAGGAGAAAGTGGCTGCTTTCTTCTGCAGATTGGTGATTAACATCCTGATCCACTGATGATTAAAGAGTCTCTGGCAGAACAGTGACCACAGTCCTTGCCTGAACAGCATCAGAACTCCTCTCATCTAGAACATATTCCTCTAAACCAGAGCTCTGAGAACACAATCTGAAATGCCAATCCTTTGTTCCCATGCATGCAGGGTCAGGGGAGAGGATGTCAATAATGGTCTCACCCCAGCCCTCGTCTCAGACATGGTCACTTTGGGATACTGGAGTGACAAGCCATGGACAAACATCTCACTGATGATACCATGCTCTTGTCTACTGCTTGTCATAGCAATCCTCAACCTCCCATTTCCCTTGGGTTACGGACCCATCCCTTGCTCTCAACGCAAGACTCCAGGTGTTACCACAGAGCCCACTGGTGAGCTGTTGCGCCTGCTGCCATCCCACGACATGCATCATTCCACCTGCCTCAGGGGCAGATGATGTTCCCTGCCACTACCGGAAATAAGCCAAAAATATTAGAATATTTAGACAGGAAAAACAAAATCAGAGTCAAATTTACACACAGTTGAGGACAACGAAGGGGAATTTTCATCTTGAACACCCTGAGAAAATAAAATAGTCTATTTTAAGCATATAATATAAAGCTATAATGATGTAGCCAGAACATCTCTGGACTACGCTTAACTGTGCTTCTACACAGAAGTTAGAGTTGCTCTGGGGTTTGTTTGGCTTTCCATGTTTTTTTCTGGGGTTTGGAGGGTTTAATTTTAATTAATATCTTATTTCACATTAAGCCTAATCATTTTATGAACACCAGTTCTAACAGTGTAACAAGAAAACTTAACTGTCAGCAGAAAATACAGTTTACTACATTGGTCCTGAAAGCAAAAGGACAGAATTCTCCCATACAGTAAACCCAAACTATGTTAGCCACCTGAAGTTTTACTGCTCCCACAGTCCTAAACCACTATCCTGCATCAGAGCAATAAGACTATAAAGTCTCCTTTTCTGGACATACGTAAAGAATAAATAAGCTGTCCCAAAGGGATGGGAGAAGTATTTAACAGAGACAGTCCAGAGACCAGCTGAAGTATCTTACATTGTCTCTGATGTGTCAAAGAGCTTGAGGAATCCTGATAAAGTCTGTCAGAATATGTCTAAGAAATTGGGCTTTTTTTGAAGACTGGAAGAAAAGCTCAGAAGAAAAGCTCACGAGCAAAGTAAGTAAAATATTTATATCAAAATCCTCATGTTTGCTTTCCAATTACTGTAGAGTATTTTTCCACAATTGACAACACAGAGAACTGCTGTTAGGAGTTGCTTATGTTCATATTAAAAATCTAATGAATTATATCTACGTTTTCTGCTTGTCCTGTTCTTACTCTTGTTACATGTTCCTGTCCATATAATTACACTCTGCCTCCTACATTTAAAATGCATACTCCTAGCCTCCAGCAATCAATAACTCAGAAGCTCCTTGAATGGTTATCTTGTTTGTAGCATGATATCACATATGACAAATGATGTAGACGTGTTTTATGTTTAGAAATATCTAGTTATTTTGAAAACATGGAAGTTACACTATATCATTAAGATGTACAAAGGGACTTCAAGGGACCTGAATCTTGGGTGTACACTGATTCCAAGCAGGCCAACCACTCCCAAAACAAGATACTATCATATCTGGTCTGCTTCAACTGAATTAATTCAAACCTTCCTCCCACCATCCCTAGCATCATCAAACCAGACCCTTAAAGAGTGTAAAGAAAAAAAAAAATAGCACGTACACAGCTACAAAAGCAATTCAATGACTGCATCACACAAGTTACAGTAAAGGCTGCTATCTACAGGCTTTCCACAGAAGTTTAACTGCATCTCAGAGGTGGGACACCCTACCTTGTGTCCTGGTGTTGGTCCCTAGCCAGGGTCCAACTACAGCACCCTGCAGACCAACACACGGAGCAGAGGGGCTTTGGGCTGGGACAGGACGGGTGGGACTGTCCCCAGCTGTGTCACTGACTACATCCTTCCTCCGTACGGGAAGGAGACTCCTGGGGGAAAGCAGATACAACAGAAGAGGGAAAAGAAAAACATGGTTTGGGAAACCTTAGGACCCGCCAGTTTTGCCTGAAGCTCACGGGAAGCAGAGCAGATCCTCTTCCACGACGGCGACTGTCAGCACAGGCTGCAAGGATTTGATTCCCGGCATTCGCAGGGACTGAGAAGGATTTCCTCTGGTGAGAGGCAAAGTTAGTCTAAACCCTTTCAAATATCCCA
>NW_010138663.1:0-202 GCF_000699245.1 Pterocles gutturalis
GGCAGCGCGCGCTCCCTCTGCCGCGCGCCATGAGGCACCCGCCCGTTCCTGAGAGGAGCCGAGGCCCTGCTGTTCCTGTGGGGAAAAGCCTCGCACCGGCGGATTTCTGCTTTTCCTTTTAAAGAGAGTGCGAGGCATTGCCTTCAGAGCAGGAAGGGATGTTGAGTAAGGTGAGATCTGTGGCTGCGGCAGGTGGCGGGGA